>NC_030443.2:835353-862853 GCF_001660625.3 Ictalurus punctatus
GGCACGCTTCCTGACCAGAACGGCGACCCCGAGGCCACGCCCACCTCCTCCTTCGACCGGACGAACGGAGACTGTGCGTCTCTGAGCGACGGCGCCGGAGGAGAGGCGGAGTCGGAAAAAAACGAAAGCCAACCGAAGGTGATGGCGAAGGACAAACCTGTTTCTATGGAAACCCAGATCTCCGAAGAGGAGGTAGAGAAAACGGAGCCTGTCGAATCCCCATAGTAACAAAACTGACATTTGGGAAGAGCTGAAATCCAAAGGGAAACAACAGAGATGCACTCAGGACTCAACACACACACACACACACACACACACACACACACACACACACACACACCATGAACACCATTATTACAGTGACATTACAATAGAGTGATACTTTAGCCACGTCCCATAAACCACTAAATGATCTTTTAGCCCCACTTTTTTATTTTAATCAATCTAATGAAACAAAAATTAATTAAGAATAGTATTTCAGCTAAAACACAAAAAGCAAAACATTATAAAATATATTAAACATAGTTAATTATATAAAAAATGACATTTTATCCACGCCCCCAAACATCCATACATGTCAAACATTTAATAGAATGTATTTTTAGTCATAAAACACACGTGATGTGAACGGGTGTAAACGATTTTTATAAGACAATAGTATTTCTTAGCCACGCCCACTTCAATGTAATGTGAGAGAAACTTTTTCGCCACCCTCCCAAACATGGCAGATTTATCAAACATTATATTAGAATGTCTTTTTTTTTCTGCTCACCCCTTGTAAAAATT
Source organism: Ictalurus punctatus (assembly GCF_001660625.3). Taxonomy (NCBI): domain Eukaryota; kingdom Metazoa; phylum Chordata; class Actinopteri; order Siluriformes; family Ictaluridae; genus Ictalurus; species Ictalurus punctatus. The sequence goes on from NC_030443.2 coordinate 836,140, forward strand.
CTAAACATTATAATAGGATGGGAGTTTGAGATTTTGTCCACGCCGTCCCACAAATTGTATTAGGTACACACGTTACAGTGGCATTATAATGGAATGGTGTTTTAGCCACGCCTCCAACATTCCTTTACATGACACCTAACAATACACAGTTTAAGCCACACCCTGAAAACGCCAATATGATCACCGAGAGCAGCTTCTCAGCGACACGCCGTAAACACGCATCACACCTTCCTGCCTCTCTGAAATGTCTGATTGTAAATAATAGTTTTTTTTAAAAAGTTCGGTAGCGTCCCTAGTTTTGAACCCTTTGCACTTTTTCGCTATCTTGCCGTTTGTCGAATATTTGTCAGCGAATGTTATTTTTACAATCGAACAAAAAAAAGTTCAACTTGAAAACATTTGAAACAAAAGCGTTTGTATTTTTCTGTTACGCTGATCAGACAGGATGCTCGTTTATTCAGTTATTTTATCTAAAAAAAAAAAAAATGTACGGTTCGTAAACGTTTCGATGTTTAGTGTTAATAAAGCGTGTGGCGTGTAAAAGTGTAGCTACAATATTGTCGCAAAATATTACTGCGAGATAATAAAAAAAAAAAAAATTAACAAATGCTACAAAAGCAATAATTTCATAAGCAGAACTAAAACGCGATGATCAAAGACGGGAGGAAAAAGCGCCGCAGAAGTTCCGTCACTGCAAAGGGTTTTATACGGTTACGTTTTTTAAACAGAACATTTATGGAAAGTAATGTTTGTATTTTGCGTCGAAGTACATCAACGTGGCTATTTCAGTCTGCTGATTCAGACGGCGTGCCGTTACGGCCCGTCATATAGACACGGGTATAAAATCTGTAACACTTGTACCTGCATTGAGACTTCTTAACTCGTTCATGAGCGCTGCATAAACCTTTCCTAACGCGACGCTTGATTCTTTATGAATACTTTTATCCCAAATTTAGTCTGTCCGCTAGCAGTTCTTGCACCATGCCGAATTGGAGGCTGCAAGCTTCCAGCACTCGTTAGCTACATTAGCCTGGTAGCTTCATTACAAAATTAAAAAGGGACAATATTTATATTTTAACTGTTCAATTAATAAAAATTTTAAAAAGTCTAAAAAAAAAAAATAAAAAAAAAAAGTTCTATATTTTTTGGCATTCAGTTGATGTTCGTAAGAGCAGCACACTGATACGAAATATATATTTTTGTACATTTATTATTTCTTGCACTTTTTTAAAATCTTTTTTATCATTTTCTATTTAAAAAAACAAAAAAACAAACCCATTTCATTACTGCATGATTCTGCCACTTGACTTTATATTACAGTAAATGTCCTGTGAAATAAGGGATTTATATATTGTATTTTTTTTTATATGTGCATTAGTATCAATATAAACTTTGAATAAATTGCTATTTTGAAACACATTATTGTGAATTTTGTCATGTTTTTATACGTATAGCCCATATTTTTTTGTGTGTGAATGAAAAGCTATGAAATAAAATTATATATATTTTAAACTTTCATCAGCGTGAAATGTTAGAAATGCTTTTAAATATTAAAAATTATTTTAATAAACCTTTTAACTTGATACAACAGCTTGATGTTGATGTGGATATTTATATAATATAATATTTAAAATCTAAAAATAACATGATAGATACAATTTGTTCGGGAAGGCAGTTATTTCAGATTTGTAAAAATTTGTTTCAAATGCGTTTAAAAACGACTGTTTCGTCTCTTTTAATACGTAATACAGACCTCCGTCTGATTTCTGTAGTCTTATCTAATAAGGACTACATTTCCCGTCGTACATTGCGGTCTTTCCGGAAGTGACGCGCCACCAGACGGTTCAGACGCTAACGCTATTTTCTCTTGCACAGGCTGTTGCTAACCGCCTCTGCTAAAACAGCGATTAAAAAAATAAAATGGTGAGTCTGGGTTTTTTTTTTTGTTGTTGTCTTTATTCTATTTCTAGAGATGATATTTTTGTGGGTTTGATATCCATTTTGGTTTTAAGCGCATAGCGAAACAAAACGATTAAAAATTAGTCAAAGTCAGTATGAGGTCTGGGTAAACGAAGCTTTAGCTTGGTAGCTAACCGAACGAGCCCTTAGCGAGTGCTTTGTTGTTTCTTCACCCACATCCCGGCAAGTCCCGCCCTCGCCCGCTGTGATTGGACGCTTTTGACCCTGCCCGCATCTTGGACAATGAAGTGAGCCAATCGCAGAAAAGGAGGCGGGTTAGCGATAACCAATAGGTAGCGACGGGAGGCTGAAGCGTGTAGGAATACGGGTGGGCTTTCACCTGATGTAAAATAAGGTTAGGTGAATTGTGGTTACAAATAATGTTCATGTATTTATTTAAGTGTGTATTTATTGAATACGTCATCAAAGCGTTTATTTTGCGTCCATTTTATGCTGTGTGTGTGTGTGTGTGTGTGTGTGTGTGTGTGTGTGTGTGTAATGTTGTTATGGACCTGATATGTCGTCTGTATAAGATCAGCCAATAAAAGCGTTTTTCTTTTATTCTTTTGAAGAATAAAAAATAGGTGTTATGTAGATATTACGCACAAGTGAAATAGTTTTAATGTAAGAGCAGTCAGTGTTTACGATCCCTTTTAAGACATGTTTCATTGCATACTTCGATAAGATTAGAATTTTGTAAAATATCGGATGCGATTCTATACGCGTGTTTCTGAGGTGGTTTTTTTTTTAGAACGTAGCGTGGTGTCGTGGTAATAATGGATGCTGTAAGTAAGAAAAAAAAGTCACATCACGAAGACATTTTTGTAATTGATGATACAGGCTACGTCACAACACTTTAGTTAACTGTAGTTAACGTCAGTTGTAAAAGGTTAAAAGCTTGGTCCTAATACCGACCCCTGAGGAACTTCGGCGGAGCGTTGATGGAGTAAAATCAAATTCGATGTGCTGATGCCTTGAAAATCCATTTAGCCTTAAAACCCAACAGCAAGAGGGACAGGACTTCAGTGCGTTATAAAGCCTTATAAAACTTTCCTTAGAGTACCTGAGTGGCTAAACTGCCGGATTAACAGAAGTCAGTGCACCGTACCATATATACTAGATCTTTAATGGAAACAAAAACAGACATTAGAGCCAGATGTCTAACGTAACAATGTGGTGTTAAAGGCTACTTTGGCTTTTAGGTCACGATACTCGTGGTTTATTTAGTTCTTATTTAGTTCCCATGTCTTAAGTGATTCTATTTCCATCCGTTTAATCGTTTCTTTCCGTTTTTCAGATGTGACATGGCAGAAGATGTGTTTGATGGACCTTTTGTCAGCCTCCTTTTCACCCGCACACGGGAGAGGCGTCTGTGTCATGGTTGTACAACTGTAGTAACAAGTTTCTAAGTCGTCATGGAGACTCCAACGGGAATCGAGCTGCCTGGTGCAGCTGCTGGTGGCCAGCTGTCAGACACCATCTCCCCTGATCCTCAGTCGCCCCAGACGCCGCCGGCGGGGAAGCTCAGAAAGACGGCCTTCAAGTTTTTCGGAGGTCGAAAGAGCATCTGTATGCTGCCCAGCTTTTTCGTCGGAAGAGGCAAGAGTCAAGGAAGGTGGTCGTCTAAAATGGGCGTAACCAAGAGTCAGACATACGATGGTGTCAGCAGAGCATGCTGGGAAGACAGCGTCAGAGGCGGCGGTGATGTGACTTCGGCGGAGTTTGAATTCCACAACCCGAACGGCTCGAGCGACCTGCACAAAGCGCGGGAAAGTTTTGCGAAGACGCAGTCCCTTCCGCGACAGAAGAGAGGCCTCAGAGGTCTCTTCAGCAGCATTAGGAAGCATCGGAAAAGCAAGAACAACGCTGAAGCGGAAAAAAGTGCGATGCTTGAAATGTCCTCGGGTGAAACAGTGCCTGGTAAGTTGGCAAACCTTGGTTGTCACGGTGACAGTAACGACAGCAAGAGTCACGTCGATTTGTTAGAGCCGGTTGTGGCTACGGAATCCAACAGCAGAGACTTTACAAAATCGCCTGCCGCCGATAGTGACGCATGCACAATGGATGAAACACTAGTGCCTGAGAAATTAAGGAGCAAGGGGAAGGCTGGGGAGGAAGAGGAAGGAGAAAAAAGTGACGAAAGCCAAGATGAAGAGAGGCAACGAAAGAAAAAGGGCGGCCTGGTTACATATCGGCAGCCGCTATCTGCGGACTCCGAGATGGCGCGCCTCACTGAACTACACACGGACCTACCTGAGGGAGACCCCCCTACAGTGTCCACCTCGACTGACAACTTGATCTTCGGAGATGTGTCCTCTCTGAAGAGCTTTGATTCGTTGACGGGTTGCGGTGACATCATCGCCGACCAGGATGACGTCAGTGTTGCGGAGAGTTCGGTATCAGGCGAGCGAGGAAGTCGTAGTGTTGGCAAGCGCAGCTCCTGCCTTGTTACTTATCAGGGCGGTGGAGAGGAGATGGCAACTCCGGATGAAGTGGACAACGAGTACCTGCACAGCCTGTGGGAGTCGGAGGGCAGCGAGGTGTGCTACCTACCGTCGGAGCAGACCGTCAGCCCGTCGTCCACTCCCGATCAGCCGACCAGTTCCTTCCATGTCACCACCAGCACTAGTGGCAACACCAGCACTAGTCCTTTGGGAATCACGGAAACGGTCCTTACACCAACTGATCTTCTGACTCCCCAGAGTGACCGACAGGGATCGGTGCCAAACAGTGATGAGGGTTACTATGATTCCACAACGCCTGGAGCTGATGAGGACACTCGTGAACGTCCACAACAGGAAAGACTTCCCCGGGACAGCTACAGCGGCGATGCCCTTTACGAACTTTTTGAGCCTGATGATAGATTGCTCAGTCCGCCTCTACCTTCTAAAGACAATCAAGGGTTGCTGGGTGGAAACAAAAGCAAAGGAGATCTTCTTTATGCCTTGACATCTGCTGCCTTGGATTCTGGTGCCATGGAGACGGAGGAGGAGCGCCTCAGTAAGATCCAGCATGCCTTGCTGTGTTGCGAGTTGCAGAACCTGAGAAACCCATCCAAAGATCAGCATATGTATTGTAGCGAACATTCACGCAGTGACGCAAACCCTCTTGAGGGGAAGTACAAAAGCAAAAGCTCAGAAGAAGAAGCACACCATCAATCTGGATCCAGACCACTGCAAGGATCCCAAGCCTTAAAAGAGGTTTTGTCTCATAGCGGGGGTCAGGTGCAGCACAGAACCTTGTACGGACCTACTGCCGATTCGAAGTTAAGCACACAAGTCTCAAAGGCAGCGAGCGTTGTAGAAGATGCAGTATTGTATTCCACGCAAGAAAGGTGCGATGCTTCAAACGATGGCTCTTTACCGCCCATTAGAGGCTGCAGCCAATCACAGGAGGAGCTAATGGTCTGTTTCTCGCAAGCGTTGGTTGATTTTACCAAAAACACCAGACTTTATTGCAACTCCACAGAGAGTCTGGACGGTTCGGAATCTAGCTCACCGTTTGGACCGAGCCTAAGTGCTCTTCCTGCCATTGTCACTTTCGATGTGGTTGACATGGAGAACGAGGGTGAGTGTGAACAGCCAGAGCTTGTAGAGGAAGAGGAGGAGTTGGCATCCCCGTTTGAGGCGTTCGAAGATGATGGCTGCTACTTGCAGCAGGACGCTTTTGCCGAGTGCGATCAGAGAACCTTTGATGCCTACGAGCAAAGTTTGTTGCTTGGCAACGCTTGGGGTATCGCAAGCCTTCCCCGTCACCTTAGCCTGGGCCGTCCATGCCCTCCGGTTCCCGCACCGCTCGCTCTGAACCGACGTAGTCGTTCTCTGGATACGGATAGTCTCGAGCTCCAGACCAGCGAGCTTTATGCGTCCCTCGTTTCCCATGGCCATAAGATGGCCGCTTCCTTCCACCGCAGGAAAAATAGCGCCGACGCAGGAGACCTTTTTGACGTTGTTCCACAGGGAAGGAACTGGAGACAGGGGCATGGCTGTGAATTTGACTCTTCCCAGAAGGATACCCCCATGTCTCAGCAGCAACAAAGATCCTCACGTGGTACCTCTTGGATGGAAACGCTGTCATGTTGTTCTAGTTCTAGCTGTCAGCCAACAGTTAGACCGTCGCACCTCCCCCTACAGGCTGCTTATCCTAATAGCAGCACAGCACGGATCCTGAAAATCGGTGCTGAAGGAAATGTTTCGGGTGATCAGTACCCTTGTAATAATCCTCCAGGGGGACAGTGGAAAAGTCGACCAGTTGGTATCACCCAGGGTATACCTCATCACCGATCCGACCAATCAGAGGCTACAAGAGAGATTACGACCAGGAATAGGAGGACATAGCTGGACGTGGGTTTCTCCACGGCAACGCCCAAACGCAACATGTAAACACCCACAGACAAAAAAACAAAGTAAACAGGTCTCATGGCCAAAGGCACAGCTGGATGTTTACTGACCATCATGATTTGTATCTTTCACACACACTTACTGTTACTGTTATCTTCTTACAGTTATAAGCTATGATATTTTAGTGATGGTGTAGTTTTTTTCCCCCTCAGACATCTATGATGTCTTTTTATTTGCCACGTCGTTTGGCGTTTATGTAGCAGGTGTCTGATTATCGTTGTGCAGTAGTACAGCCTTTGTTTTGTAGTTTGTAAGTCTTTTTTTACTCGCTAGACAATTAAAACCCATCTGGCAGAAATTTTTACCACATGCTTGCACGTTTGAGCCGAAACTGTACGAGCATATTAAAGTTTCTGCCGCCGTTGAATCTTTTTTTTTTTTTTTTTAAACAAAAACCTTTCGGATTTACCCCTGAAGACTTTTGATAAACTTTTCGTGTTTTCCGTGCTACGCTTTGCTTTTTTTTTACGTTTAACATTTGTAGTTGATGCATTTTTCACGCTCGCGGGGAGCTTCTGGTCAACATGCTGATGCTTGGGAACAAAACAAAAAAAAAACCCTTTGAAATTTTATACGTTCAATTTATGGTCTTCGTTGTAACTTGGACAGCTTTCGAATTTGTTTTATGATATTCCATAATAGTGATCGAGAAAAAAACCTGTCGCTCGTTGAGGAGTTATGTTTTACAAAAAAAAAAAGAAAGAGTATATGGTTAATGTAAGTACAGTTTTTCATCTTCAGTGGCAGAAACTGTGTCGGGCAGCTTTACATAATGCTTTTATCAAAAAAAATGTGTGGGAGATTACGCGCTATGCTAGCTAGTTACTTCATAAAACACTGATGAGTTAGCTGCATTTATTTCCTCATACTCACGCGTGTGACGCAGTGCTTAGCTGATTATCAGGTGAAAGTAATTTCATATGTGATCAAACGCGTTTTGTACATTTCTGTTAAAGATGTCACCGAAGCCAACATCACGCACTTACCACAATACATGCTAGAGGTTTTTTTTTCTTTTCCCCTCAAACAATTCTGTCACAAAATCAATGCTGGTTAATTTGTGATGAGGTTTATTGTATTATGCTCACACTTTTGTTCCACTGGCTAGCTGAAACCACAAGCTTTTTTTTTTTCTTTTTTTAAAGAAAACGTATATATGGATGTATACTCGCAGACAATGAATGTTTAGACATCAAGATAAATGTTTGTGGGATTTAAGTAGCTGCCGATCACTACCCTTTATCCATACTGCCTCTGAGTGCTTACACACTCACCAGAAAAAAACTGGAAATAAACTCCATCTCAAGTGAAGGAAGTGAATTTGTGATCTTTGCTCGCAAGTTTATTTTGAGGGATTTCTGCGGATCGAGCCGATCATCATCGCTGAGCTTCCAGGTAACATTTCTCTGAACCTTTCATTCCAATAATAATTCGAACGACGGCGATAACGACCGAACAGGATATCAAAATATTCGTACGGAATATGAGTAGCTTCATCTTGTGTATGTTGAGAATAATTTTCTAAATTGGTCCTTAAGTGTAAATGAAAGTGAGTATGGGATGTATTCCTGCTGAATAGGCAGTGGAGCATCCCTCTAGTATTCCAGGGACAGGCTGGACAAATTCCATTTGGTATTCTGCTGACAGGCTGCCCAGTTTACCCCAGTATTCCGGAGTCAGGCTGCCCAGTTTACCCCAGTATTCCGGAGTCAGGCTGCCCAGTTTACCCCAGTATTCCGGAGTCAGGCTGCCCAGTTTACCCCAGTATTCCGGAGTCAGGCTGCCCAGTTTACCCCAGTATTCCGGAGTCAGGCTGCCCAGTTTACCCCAGTATTCCGGAGTCAGGCTGCCCAGTTTACCCCAGTATTCCGGAGTCAGGCTGCCCAGCTTACCCCAGTATTCCGGAGTCAGGCTGCCCAGTTTACCTCAGTATTCCGGAGTCAGGCTGCCCAGCTTACCTCAGTATTCCAGGGACAGGTTAGCTTGTATCCCCCCAGGTTTCCGGGGACAGACTGCCCTGCATGTCCACAGTATTCCATGGACAGGCTGGCTGACATCCCTTCAGTATTCCGTGGACAGGCTGGCCAGATTACCCCAGTATTCCCAGGACAGGCACTAGACCTGTCTTCACCCTGACCAGGATCAAGTGCTAACTAAAAATGTATGGATGAATGATCATCATTCCCTTTGTGCTCATTGAAATGGAAGTTGAGTCCGATCATAATGCGCGTTATGCGATTCCTGCTCCTAAACTCTACAGTGAAGTTGACTCTGTCCTCCCTCAGGTCTTTTATATTTCCAACAAGTGGAACGGCCTTTAAGATAGCCAGGGAACCTGTACAGGAAAGTTGATGAGATTGCACTAAAAACCACATGGTGCTCAGGGCATCTTGAATAGATTCTTTTATAGGTAATGGCATCCTGAAAGCAGCAATTACCTCAGTGATGGGACCAGTAATCTCATTTGGTGATTAAATCGATTTTAGACCAGTTTATACGATTCCTGTGGCCATGGGTTCCTGGGAGTGGAGAGCCAAAAATGGTTTTTAATCAGGGTTTTCAAATTGAAGTCTTGGAGGCCTCTAGCACACCTGATTAAGTCGGGTGATTAACTATTTAATTAAGTCAGGTGTGCTGGAAAAAGCAGTGTTGAACTGCAGATTACTGAACCGTGTTTGCGGGTGTATAAGTAATAAGAGTGTCCGCCTTTTCCGTAAGTAAAGTGAATCGGAAAAGATTTTATGTTAAGCTTTTTTTGTTTTGTTTTTTGCCTTATTTCCTAACTATTGTCCTTCTTAAGACACTGTTGGATATAAACCTTTAGTCCCAAACTCTATTTATTTATTTATTTATTTATTTGTTTGTTTGTTTGTTCAAAAAAATATTTTTAACATTAATAAAATGATATGAATATTTATACCCAACAACTATCCAGGAACAACCTTTTAAAAGCAGTAGTTTGGGAAACACCTTCCATGAGCACATCAGTCAAATACAAACATCACTAGAAAATTGTTTATTTATATTTTATTCTTTAAAAATACTATATAAAATTGTGGTATGCTAATAATACAAGTGTATATACTGTTTTATTTGTCATCTTTATTTAAACATTTCATGCGTAAGTCACATCTTTACTTTGGAAATCCAGTAATAAATGCTGCTATGAACCATTTACTTTGTAGCTACAGTTGGACTGACATGAGACATTTTTATTATGCTCTCATTTACACTATACAGCCAAAAGTATGTGCACCCCTGACCATCACATCCATATGTGCTTGTTGAACGTCCTGTTCCAGATTTATTCCCCTTCGCTGTTATAATGCGCTCCACTCTCTCTTCTGGGAAGGTTTTCCACTAGATTTTGGGGCGTGGCTGTGGGGGTTTGTGTTCGTTCGGCTACAAGAGCGTTAGTGAGGTCGAGGTCAGGTACTGATGTTGATGTGAGGAGACTCCAGTTCCAGTTCATCCCAAAGGTGTTCAGTGGGGTTGAGGTCAGGGCTCTGTGCAGGACACTCGAGTTCTTCCAACCTTCACACCACGTCTTCATGGAGCTCGCTTTGTGCACTGCGTCTCATGCTGGAGCATGTTTGGGATTCTTGGTTCCAGTGAAAGGAAATTGTAATGCTACAGCGTACAGAGACGTTCTATACAATGATGTGCCTCGCACAAATCTTTAATAACTTAAACAAACAAACAAAAAAAGAATTCCACAAACTTTTTGTCAGTCTTGTGTCTATATTTTGCTCTGAAAAGCGTATTGTGGCACAATGTCCAAAAATGTGTTTTCTTGCTGGAAGTCAGATTGCCAGAAAGACAGTTCTAGATCCAACTTTCACGATCCTGAATGTTGTGGCCAGAAAAGCGTACAAAATGACCTTAAATGCTCTGCTCGTGGACTTGGACTACTACATCCTAACCCTCTGTTATGGTAAAGAAATTAAGACAAAACTCCTTGTTTGCGTTTATCCACAGTGTGTACATTCACTAAGGATGGACATTTTTACAAAGGTCATGCTATACCAGCTCAGCACTTGATGCAGGGGTGAAAAATATTAATTATTCACCTCAGGTACATTTGGAACTAAGGAACATATGGACTGATTGTGGTTGATAGACTTTTTTTTTTAATTTTTTTTTTTTATAAATGAAGCTGCTTTTTCATTTCCCTCAGAGTTCAACTGCAAGTCGATCTCATCCTGCCCTCTGCTGGTTAAGTGAAGAACTACTACACTGAAACACCTCGAATAACCACTGCTAATAACCTGTGTTTCACTCAGACTTGTCACATTCCAATACAGAAAAGTAAGTAATTAATTCAGTTCAATTCAGTAGTATCTGTACAGCGCTTTTTACAGTAGACATTGTCTCAAAGCAGATTTACAGAAACATACGGTATACAGATATTAAAAGTGTGAATTTATCCCAATTGAGCGAGCCGGTGGCGACGGTGGTGAGGACAAACTCCCTAAGATGTTAGAGGAAGAAACCTTGAGAGGAACCCGACTCGGAAGGGAACCCGTCCTCATCTGGGTAACAACAGTTAGTGTGAAAAAGTTCATTACGGATTTATATGAAGTCTGTATGGCCTTAGAAGCAGCCGTAGTCCCAGCAGTCTGGAATTGGAGAAGATGAGAGCGCCATCCAGAGGCAGAACATCCGAAACGGGTCAGGCCGGTCCGGAGAGCAGAGAGGATCAGGATCTCTAGTATCTCCATAAAATCGTGTGTGGCTCAGCAGAAGGAGAGAGGGAGAGAGGAGATTATTAGGACTGTGCTTAGCGTAACAGGAAGTCTAGTCAGGGTAGGCTTGAGTAAACGAATACGTTTTCAGCCTAGACTTAAACACTGAGACTGTGTCTGAGTCCCGAACACTAACTGGAAGACTGTTCCATAACTGTGGGGCTCTATAAGAGAAATTAACAGTGCCGTGGTGGCGTGATGAAGTTACGGAGTTACTGTCACTACCCCGGTGTTGAGTCAATCCCTGTAACAGCACAAGCACTAAGTGTTTTATTCCTCTTATATCACAGCAATCGGCCACCAATCATTTATTTATTTATTACAACACATTGTACTTTTTATCCATTTCTTGTTGCATTTAATTTTGTGGAAAGTCCAAGAAACGAGTGAGTTCCTGTTCTTACTTGCGTTATAGCAGCTATAAACACTCGTTCCCTCACCATCCCTCCCTTTACACGCTCTCTCTCTCTCTCTCTCTCTCTCTCTCTATCTCTCTATTCTCTCTCTCTCTTCTCTCTCTTCTCGTTAATAAGAACGTATATAGAACCCGGTTCTATATAAGCAGGAAATTCTGTCTTCTCTACTGAAGCTGCTGTTTTCTAAAACTGTTTATTTAAGTCAGGAGCAGTGAGCTTGGCTGATGGATTGGGAGGACATGCGGAGTGAAGAGGACATTGTGTACGGTTTTTGTTTGTTTGTTTGTTTGTTTGTTTGTTTGCTGTTTTCAGGTGAAGCTCTGTAAAGACAGTGTACTCATTATTACCTTCTGTGTGTGCATTTTTGTGTGTTCATGTTTTATTCCGAACGTGTTAGAATGAAGGGACACACACACACACACACACACACACACACACACACGCACCTTGACTCCTCAGTATGATGATGTGCGACGCTGAGTGCGGCTTTAAGCCCCGCCCACATTTTACTCTCAGAGGCAGGCTAGGCGCGAGATAGCGACAGATACCGAAATACCGAGGGAGAGAGAGAGGGAGGTGAGAGACACAGAGAGAGGGAAAGAGAGTGAGAGAGGGAGGTGTGCAGCCTCCTGTTTTTCCTCTCCCGTTCTCTCCTGCTCGTTCCTGACCGGACGTTACGTAGGCTATCTCTCGCGCACACACCGCGCGCATCTGCGGGGCTCGGACCTGCGGACGAGAGAAACGGAAACCGGGGAACCGAGCGCGTGCGGCACGGAGCCCGACCATGATGAAGATGATGGTAAGAGCGGCTTTGCTTTGTTGTGTGTTGTATTTTCTGTGCATAACCTGTATGTAGCCTATAGATGATGGTGATGATGGCGGTGGTCCCTCGAGCGCGTGAGCGCGGTGTCCGGTAACGGGGATGAAATAAAATGGAGCGCGCGGGAGAAGATAAAGACAAGGGGAAATAAATAAGACTAGCGGCGCATTTGAGTCACGGCGCATTTCCCCTCCCAGGTCCTCCGTGATGCTGCATGGCGGTGGATGTTGGATGTTGGATGTGACCTTGGCGTTTATACACCGGGCTTGTGCGTTTTATCTGCGTGAAATTTGCGTAGGTAGGCGCACGAGCGCGCGCGCAAAAAGCGGTTAAAAACAACAACACAAAAAAAAGACCGCGCGTTACCGGAATCGGTACACATCCCCCCCACCCTCACAGCCCCCCCCCCCCCCCCCCCCCCCCCCCCGTTCCGTCCGTTCGCCCGCCCACCCACCCATCCGCACCATGGCAACGGGCGCGAGAGATACCGAGGAGGGGGAATGCCCGGTTGAACGCCTCGAGAAGGTGAATGTCGTCGGTGTATTTTATAGCGTTTTTAATGTTTGTTATTAAGGGATGAGGAGGAGGAGAAGGGAGTGAGTGTGTGTGTGTGTGTGTGTGTGTGTGTGTGTGTGGGCCAGTGAGGTAGCGTTAAACGCGCACTCCTGCCTCCATATCCTACGTTTTCATCGATTCCATCTAGCATCTTCTCTCTTTCATCTCTTTATGACCTATTTTTTTTGTTCACGAGCGCTTGAGCTTCTTATCTCGTCTCTTTCTCTCGACATGATCGCAGATAATACGCGTTTATACGTCTGGAGCGGCGCTCGAGGACGTGCAGGTTCCGTTAGGCGCCGGATGACGCGGATCAGGCCTGACTGAGTCGTAGAAGAAGAGCAGGAACATCACGGAGGCCTCGGTGAGACGCTGTAGCTACAGCATCGGTGTGGTTACAGTGGTTATCATACCGAGGCCTGGGACACGCCGAAACTGGGGATTACATTGTACGATTTTGTTGCTCTGGACAAAGACAACGCGTATCGTAAAATAATTCTTTGGTCGTGAGTTGCGATCGGTGGTGTTAGGTTGCGTTACCGAGGACCGATTTAGTTCCGGCGGAAAGGAATACAGACGTTCTGTAAGTCTGAGTAATTTCAGAGTGACGCTGCTACGATGCTATTCTAAAACCCACCCACAGGACGGCGGTATAGCGTGGCGCACAACACCAAACCAGGAACGCGCGTGGCATGCCGTCGTATTTAACGTAGCTACGAACAGCTCTGAACTCGAGCTGAATTTCCGATCACGCTCACTGACGATGCAGCCGTTTTCCTTAAACGCAGATCTATCGCTAGAGGATCTTCACCACACCCGGTGTTATAGAATTCAGACGAGATTTTGAATGTCGTACTTGTAAAAATCCTAAAAGTGTTAAAAGCTGAAATGATGCAGACGGTTTAGTACGGGTAAATTTGTAACCGTATAAGTAAACCTACAAATGTAGACTCCGGAGGTGCCATCGTTTACGTTTGAGCCAGTTGAGACAATTTTTGATTTCGCTACAGCGATAAGGCAGACACCGGGACATTGGGCTACAGAACAACTGCAAATAAAAAGAACCCAGCAGATTCACCGAAGGGGAAAGGGCATGGGATGTGAATTCCCTGGTTCTGGTGTGTCGACTTTAACTTCATTTCGGACGCCACAATCTCGTAATTACGAGTGGGATTTGTTTCTTTGAGCTCCGAGTTTCCGAGTTGGGGGCGTGTCAGTAAGAAAACATGGTGGAATCAATGGACGTCTGTACTTGACGGTATATTTGTTGAAATCGAATGTTTACAATAAAACAAGCTAATCGCCGGCACGAGACACAATAGCGTTGTACAATTGCGATGTGATATATAACGATAAAGTTTACAGTGGCTTCATAAACTCGTAAAAAAGCCAGACACATTCTGATGCACCTTCTTTGTTCTTCATTTTCTAGAAGTAGAGTTAAAGGAGCTTGCTGTATTATTTATAGTTAAATAGCACATTTATGTAGCACGTTTATCACAGCGTTTTACACGGTGTCTCATTCACCCATTCTCTCACACACACACTCACACACCAGTGGTAGCAGAGCTGCCATGCAATACACTAACTTGCCATCGGGAGCAACTTGGGGTTCAGTGTCTTGCTCAAGGACACTTCGGCATGTGGAGTCACGTGGGCCGGGAATCGAACCTCCAACCCTACGATTAGTGTACAACCCGCTGTACCACCTGAGACACAGCCGCCCTTAGTTAATTAAGAGAAAGTACACCACCATCTTGCTCTGACCAGAGTGACTTGAACGCTACGTGACGTCGTAGTTACGATTCGCAACTCGTAAATACGCGTTTCCCAGGAGGACTGACCTGTGAATTTGTTACTCTTGGACTTGTGAGCCAATAGAAAACATGAAGGCAGGACTGTGGATTGTTTTGTCGTTGTGTCCTACAGTTAGCCGTCTCATCCACTGCCGTACGTTATGATTTGTGGTCTAATTGTTTTTCCTGTCTGTATTTTCTTGTTCGCAACATCTGCAATGTAACTTTCATCCTCACAGCTCTGGTGATGAGACGGTTTACCTCTAAATTGACGATGGCGAGTTTACTGATTTCCACCACCAAAGTTTCCTTTATACGTCATACCTCGTGTCGTAATTGACAGATTTCTACGTTCCAGCTACTGTTTCGTATCCACAGATCCCCGCGTGACGTCTTTTTCTTGCTTCCGTTACTCGCCTTCAAACCGCTTGTCAGAAATACTGCTGAGGTCCTGGTTCAGGCACTCAAAAAGCACAGACTAGCATACTAAATAACGCCGTTACCATATGTGTCACACTACGTTATTTTCTGATGGTAACCATGTAGCCGATAGACGTTCCGGTAGCTAGCGTAGAATTCCTTCTTGTTTGTCATTGGAACTTTGTGACGTAGCCAACATCCACGCTAGCTAATGACACTTGCTAAATCGTAGCGCATTTACGGCAGGTCATGTGCTATTTAAACGAAAAGGAACGGCATTACTTAGTGTAGTTGCCTGTTTTAACTTACCAACTTTTCAATATTATCGTAGTCTAGCTGCTATGATAACTGGGAAAGCTTTGTTGAAGTTAGCTAACTTCTAGAATAGCTACTGTGCACTTAGTTTGACATCCTGTTTAGTATGTACTTATTCGCTACAGCTAATGTTGATTAGCGCTACCAGCGTTCGATTCTGACAGGACATTTCTACTTCCCCTCTACGACTCACATCATCCCTGAAAATGTTAAGCTAGTTAGCTTTAAACGCGTCACTGTGAAGTCGCATGTTAATTGCAATAAAATCATTTTCATTTGTGTGTGACTATTTGTTGTTTTGTTGCCAAGTAAACACTCCTATCACACCAACGGGGCGAGAAACCGTAGCAACCAGCAGTAAACTTTGTCTCGAAAAAGTGCCGTCTGAGATGATGTTCGTAAAGAGTAAACGTACTCAGAAATGAATTCCACAGGAACTAGTTCTCCTTAAAAAAAAAATACCGCACTGTAAAAATGACACCCGCTAATAAACCTGTTAGCGTAGCTCAACTTTAGAGCTTATGTAGCTAGTTCATGCTTAGCTGCTAACTTGCTAGCTAGCAAAACGTTTGACATTGAACCTTTTCTTAGTGAAGTAGCTCGCTACGTTATTTAGCGAACTAGTATAGTTGTGTCGAGCAGAAAAAATAATCGCCGCTAGTTCACGATGTTTCCTCGTGCGATCGGATAAACTAGCGGGTGATAAGTAACAAATACGACATGTTCCTTGTTACCTTCTTACTGAGGAATGCGTGTGTTTACGCGAGCTGATTTCTGGATCACGCTGACTGCTGATGCGAGCAGAGCGTAAGGAAGGTATTTTGTTTAATCATAGGTCTATCGTCAGCGCATCTTCCTTTCAACACGCGCTCTGTTGTCACGCGGTCAGTTCGAGAACGGTACGATTTCGTGTTCGTGAACGTTTCAGAGAATAATGTGGGCGGTTTTGGAGATTTCTCGGGGGGAGGGGTTAGGCAACAATGCATGAGATGGAGGCAGAGCTTTAAAAGAGGTGGAGACTAAAAGCGCAGCTGAAAAATGGTGAAGGATTTGAAGGTTGCACAGAGACATACAGTGCTGTCGTGTGTTTGGGGTGTGTGTGTGTGTGTGTGTGTGTGTGTGTGTGTGTGTGTGTTTCAGGATTGTGTTCAGTCCTACAGCTAAATGAATTCCTCTACACACTGTCTCTCATAGACTCCTGCTGGATAACGGTTATATAATCCTTCTGTCCAATCAGAGTGTGTGTGTGTGTGTGTGTGTGTGTGTGTGTGTCGAGGCTGTATTCTCAGGCTGCAGCTTCTCTTTGAATCCGCAGTGTGACGATTACTTGATCCAAACGATTAAAGTAACAGTAAAATATTCCTAATATTTACGCCTTAAGAATTTAATAACTGTACGACTAATCTCGCGGATAAACTCGACGACGACAACAACAACAACAACAACACGGAACAACAAAATTTAAAAAAAAAAATCGTTTAATTTCTTAGACTTATTTCTAAGAATTAAATCGAGATGTATTAATGTAAAAGCTTTTAATGCCTGAAAAGCAATAAGTATTTGAAGTTGAATTGAATAACTTAACAAAATCAATAAAAAGAAATCAAATAAATGAATTAATATACAATTCACTGCACAAAAATATTAAGTGTTTGTATTTGTATGGAGGAAAAAATTGTAACGTTTAAAACAATATATTTTTAGTGGATGAAACTTTGGTGTATTATTCAGTTATTATTATTTTAATGATAATTTTTATTATCAACAATAATAATAACAATATTAGCGCCCATGGTGTGTCTGTGTATGTGTGTGTGTGTGTCCCTGACGGAGGCATTATGGGTAATTACCTGTGTCGGCATGTTGCCAGAAGCAGTAGTACACCGTGTTCCTGAGCTTCAGCACGTTGTTGTAGCGCCGTAACCCTCGTCCTCTCGGTTCTCTTCCAGAAGAAGAAATTAAAATGTACTGTTACCGCCCTGACGTTGATTATTTCCCTCTTACAGCGCGTCCCTGAGTGTTTTATTCCTCTTACACCACCATTAGTTTACCAACAATTACAATGTTTTATTTACTTATATATATATATAACGACACATCATACTTTTTTTAAGGGTCGAGCGATAGTGTATTTTTCCGATATATTCCTGAACTTCATTACAAAAATAAACAGTACTGACTGTACCATGGAAATGTCCTGTACTTTTTAAAATGAAATAAAATGTAATCTATATGAATTATTAATAAACATTAAAGTAAATCAAAGATTTACATCCAAACTGATCCAAAAAGTAACGTCCCAAATAACAAATGAAAATAGAGACGTCCAAAATGAATCACTTCAAATAACGGGACAAAATTGGTCGGCGATGAAGTTTTTATTTCACCTCTAGAGGCCGCTCCCGAGGCTATAACAACAGAGGACCCTTCTCAGCCGCTCCCGCAACGGACGCAACCCGACAGCCCCTCAGCGTACCCAGGGTTAGAGCCAGCTAGCTTGCTGTATTATCACTTACGTAGCTAACGTTCCTCCGCAGCCAGTTAGCTTCATTTATTAGCAGGCTAACACAACACAACCTGCTTTTCCCAGTCTGTCAGAAAACGGCAAATCAGACGTGAAATCCGGATAAACATCTTGTAGAGTACACGCTGCGTTAGTGAAATTATTGTGTGTGTGTTTGGGGGGGGGCTTGATTGAATACTCAGATGTGATTGGCCGAGTGCCCATTTGTTTTCCTCTGCCAAGTTTAGCGCTGCTCAAAGTGCTAGCCCGTCAGTTTGTTAGATGATACTGTTAATCTGTGTGTGTGTGGGTGTGTGGGTGTGCACGAGTGTGTAAATACACACTTCATGTTTTTATAATTAGCCTAGCTGCTGTATGACGTGGCTAAAGAGTGCAGATGGGTTAGCAGCAGATTTAGCGTCTCTGTATTACAGTCAGTAAATGAAACCTCGCATCTGCATTCAGTCCCATATGCTGCACCTGTCTGTCTGTCTGTCTGTCTGTCTCTGTCTCACACTCTGCCTCTTTGTTTCCCTCTGTTTCACTCTCACATCATCTGACTCTGTCTCTCTGTCTCTCTCTCTCTGTCTGTATCTTTCTGTCTCACACATCAGCTGTCTCGACAGTCACGTGAAAAAACAAGTACACCCCATGGAAGTGGAGATTGGGTGCCAGTGATGAGAACCTGCTCAGGGAGTGCAGGTGGAACCGGTCTTATTTATACCCCTCTCATATCTAGTGTCTGGTGTTCCCTTTGCTATTGAGGTGTGCTGTGTCATCACGCCAAGATCTAAAGAGTTCTGTAAGGCCTTCAGAAAAAAGGTTGTGGATGCCTGTGAGTCTGGCGAGGGATTTACTGGCTGTCCCAACAAATTCAGCCCAAGAGCAGACATCTGATGCAAAAAGAAGTCTCCAAGAACCCCAAAATTTCATCACAGATTCTGTTAGTAAGTCATGCAACTGTTAGTGTCAAAGCGCATGCTTCTACAATCAGAAAGAGATTGCACAAGTTTGACCTGCATGGGAGGCGTGTCAGGAAAAAGCCTTTGCACGACTACAGTTTGCCAATGAGCATATAGGGAAAGCGCAGGCCTTTTGGAATAAGACAGGAGACAGCTTTTCAGGAGAAGCACCTCATACCAACTGTGAAGCACGGTGGTGGAAATGTTATGGTCTGGGGTTGCTTCGCTGCCTCAGGGACTGGACAGCTTGCATTCACTGATTCAACTATGAATTCTGTGTCATATCAAAGAGTGCTTGAAGATAATGTGAGGACATCCGCCCAAAAGTTGATGTTGAACTGACAGCGAAGCTTTCAACAGGATAATGACCTAAGTACACGAGCAAATTCACCAAGAAGATTGGGTGATAAAGGGGGCAATACTAGCTATACTAGGGTGTACTTACTTTTTGCTCTCCATGGGGCGTACTTATCTGTCTGTCTGTGTCACATCTCTCTCTCTCTCTCTCTCTCTCTCTCTCTGTTTCTGTTTGTCTCTCAGACATCCTTATCTCTTCCTGTCTCTTTCACATAATCTTTCTCTGTCTTTATCTTTGTCTCTCTGAATCACATCATCATCTCTCTCTCTCTCGCTCTCTCTCTCGCTCTCTCTCTCTCTCTCTCGCTCGCTCGCTCGATCGCTCGCTTGCTCGGTGAGATGAAGTTACCTGTTCAGACAGACTCACAGCTGTGTGTGACGGAGTTACATAATCGCATCGGTTCCACTCAAAAGAAAGATACGATTTTATCATCACACACAGAGAGAGAGAGAGAGAGAGAGAGAGAGAGAGAGAGAGAGAGGTGGAACCTAAGCCAGTCCCTAGATCTTCTAGATGTTTCCTTATATGTTCTAGAACATGTTCTGTAGATGCATATTGGTTTTGGTCTAGAACCTTCAGATTATTGCACAGAAAGAATACTTATTATTCCCTGTCGGGTTTTGTAAACATTACCCAGACCGTGTGTACATGTTTTACATCATCAGTAAAGATCAGTGAGAATGTTCCAGAAGCAGCCGTACGAGCCCAAGCCGTGACGCTACCTCCACCATGTTCCACAGATCAGCTTGTATGTTCTGGATCATGAGCAGATCCTTTCTTTCTCCACACTTTGGTCTTTCCATCACTTTGGTAGAGGTTCGTTTCGGTTCCAGAACCTTTGAAGATCGTCTCTGTATTTCTTTGTGAATTCCAGTCTGGATTTCTGACTCTTACTGCTGATGAGCGGTCTGCATCTTGTGGTATGTCCTCTATGTTTCTGCTCTCGAAGTCTTCTCTGAACGCTGGATCGTGACCTTCACCCTGCCCTGTGGAGGTTGTTGGTGATGTCACTGTCTGTTGTTTTGGGGTTTTTCTTCACAGCTCTCACAATGTTTCTGTCATCAGCTGCTGTAGTTTTCCTTGGCCGACCCGTTCCGTGTCTGTTAATCAGTACACCGGCGGTTTCTTTCTTTTTCAGGACATTCCAGATTGTTGTATTGGCCATCTCCAATGTCCGTGCAATGCCTCTTTTCTCCGCTTCAAAATGGCTGACTTTTCTCCCGTAGACAGCTCTCTGATCTTCATGTTGGTTTATCCTTTTGAACAACAAACGCACTCTTCACAGGTGAAACTGAAGGCTAAAACCAAGACTAGATGTTCAGAGCTATTTATTGTTTAAACAGTCAGTCTAACAGGACACACCTGGGGAACACGAAACCCCTGTCAGTCGCGTGTTCCAATACTTTTGGGTGGTCTGATACAAGATGTTCTGTGTCGTTTAACACGCCTACATATAAATACCAGGAAATAAAAACTGAAAATCTGAACTCTCTTCTCATGTTCATCTTTTGATCTCAAACCCAAAAGTCTTCAGTCTACAGCAAAAAAAAAAAAATACAAATGAATTGTCCTCGCCGTTCCGATAGTTTCGGAGTGGGCTGAATATTCCAGGTTCTAGATCAGGGGTGTCCAATCTTATTTTTGCAGGTTTTCATTCCAATCAAGCAGAAGCTACTGGCTTTCAGTAGACTCAGGTGTGACTTCTGCTTGATTGGAATGAAAACCCGGTGAAGATTGAAGACAGCCCTCTGATCTCGGAGCTCTATGAAGTCCAAAGGATGTCATCTGGTTTCTGGAGCCTTCAGACATTCCAAAAATAGTCTCTGAGGCTGGAAATTACAATTCCCTGCGCCCACCACAACCCCCACCATACTGTTTTTTATGAAGCTTAGCGTGTAAGTTGCCTGCACACATTGTTATGCACACACACACACACACACAGTTGTAGGGTCTGTAATAGCCATAAGGGGAACAGTGATGAGAGGGCTGATCTCCAACACTGTGTGCAATCACAAGCACATTTGTACCCTTGTGTGTGTGTGTGTGTGTGTGTGTGTGTGTGTGTGTGTGTGTGTGTGTGTGTGTGTGTGTTATTTCTAATCTCTTTTTAATATCTGTGATTTGCATTTGTAAATTTCAAATTTGTGGACTCTCTGCACAGCAGACTAACACACCTGACTTATTACCTCTGTGTGTGTGTGTGTGAGAGAGAGAGAGAGAGAGAGAGAGAGAGAGAGAGAGAGAGCTCCAGGCCTGGGATTACACATCACAGCTATAAAATAGTCGTGTATTAGATATAAAATCTGACTGATAAAGTCCTGAATAATTACAGACCCTTCGTCTAAATAAAACGTCCACGCTAAAAGTGATATTTACCTCATTATCAGCGTGTGGATAATCCTACTGTCAATAATAATAATAACATTATTATTATTATTATTATTATTATTATTATTAAAGATGATTATGGTGTGTGTGTGTGTGTGTGTGTTTTGTCATGGTTGTGCAGACTTAACACACAGATCTGTCGTGATGGATCGCTTCTTAATCTTTCTGGGCAGGAGAATAGTCAGTGTCCTGCATTTTCACTTCCGAGGAACATTTCCACTTCCAGTCGCGTCAATCCCCCAGGATGTGTTGGGCATCTAAAGTTTGTTTAGTAAGCTGTAAAGAATATAAACAATGTTTCTGATTCCAGTGTTTTAAAGACTTAATATTCACTATCCATGCTCACTACATAGGGCTAATTCAGTAAAGCTAAGCTAACAGGAGCAAGCAGAAATGATATGAGATCATTGTTTATATAAATATATCACTGTTGTAGTGGCTGTGTGTATTACACACACACACACACACACACACACATATACATACATACACAGTATGTATTCTTTGTAAGATTGCCCAGATGACCCCTGTGGATTCTGTGCCAGTGCCGGAGGGGACTGTGTGTGTGTGTGTGTATGTGTGTGTGTGTGTGTGTGTGTGTGTGGATTGTAGCTGATGAAGGTATTTATGAATGTCTAGATGTAATGGTATCAAATAAAAAATCTCTCTCTCTCTCTGCAGTTGGTGAGTGGAGGTTCTATCGTTAACGCCGAGGCGGTATGGGATCATGTGACCATGGCGGATCGCGAGTTGGCCTTTAAGGCCGGCGATGTCATCAAAGTGCTGGACTCGTCCAATAGGGACTGGTGGTGGGGGCAGATCGACGAGGAGGAGGGCTGGTTTCCCGCCAGCTTTGTTCGGGTAAGCGCACACACACACACACACACACACTGGTTTGTAACACGGTTGTTTTGAGGAATGTAAAGAGTTTCCTCTCGGTATCAGGACCTCGAGACCTGCCGACATTTCTCCGCTTTTCAGAGTACGCTGCTACGAGTTATCTCTCTAAAATACGCCAAAAGATCAGACTTTTTCCCCCCTCAATAAAAATGGAACATTGGCACATAAAATAAATAAACAACAACAACAAAAAACCCACAAATCAGAGCGTAAATGTTTTCTGATATAGAAAATGTTATATCATTATGTATTATAATACAAGTGACTTGGAGCTTTTTCATTTTGCAATTTTTTTATTTATTTACTTGCACGTCATAATTATGCATCGTTATGTTGCACACACACACACACACACACACACACACCTGCTTCAGCATCCATGCAGTGAATATATTTTTTAAAAACTATTTTTCAGTAACAGGAATGTAAAACTACATGAGCAAAGAAATAAAACGGTCCCACTTCACAGTTTCCGTAATCAGAGTGTGAGGTCTGAATTCTGCTCTTGTTCTGTACAGTTCATTTGACTCGACAAAATTAACTGCACTAAAATGAGTAAAATACGCAAGATATAATATAGAAATGTTCCATAAACAGTAAAATACAAATCATTTTGAAGCCAACACTGCTCTAAAGCTAACCTCCATGCCACCTACACCATCCGTCTAACCCCCAGCACACATCCACATCCACACTCACACAACTACTGCTTACTAGTTTTGTTTCTCAGGATGATAAGGTTGACCTTTTTGTAACTTTTGCGTCAACACGCAACACACTCGTCTGAATGTCCCCTCTCTTGTGTGCTCGGTTGTTGTTGTTGTATTTTTAAGGTGGACCCGAACTCCACCCAGCCTCCACCCAAGCAGCAACTTTTATACATCAACCCTGTCGTCGCCCCGCTGAAGGTGCGTTACTTCACTTGTCCGTCATTTTCTGGAGAACACATGCTGCTGCTTCTCGCCCCCGCTACATGCTAGTGCTAGTGTCGAACGCTTCGCTTCCATACCGGCATGGCCGTGCAGATGGAGGTCATTCACAACGATAAAGCAGCGCATTACAACTTTACAACTTCATATTTATAGAAAGAAAATGGCAAACTTTCTGTAGAAACTAAAGCTGCAAACTTTCCCTGTGTAAAAAATAAATAAATAAGGAAAAACTACAAACTTTCTAGTAAAAAAAAGCTACAAATCTTTTAGTAAGTTAATATGTAATATAATCGTAATATGGTAAAAAAAAAAAAAGAAATCCGCAAACGTTCTAGAAAAAAATCTAGCTACAAACTTTATAGGTAAAGAAAGAAAATGACAAACTTTCTATCAAAAATTTAACTAGAAATGATCTAGTCAAAAAGGAAATTGTAAAGAACAAAGTTATGAACTTTCTAGTGAAAAAAAAACAACGTATACAAACTTATTCTTTGAAAAAATTAGGATTAATATCCAGTCAGTCATGTAGTCTGTAGAAAAGGTAAATATAGCTTTGATGAATGTTAGCATACTTTTGCTAACTACAGGAGCTGGAATGATTATTTGGTTTGAGAAACTGCTCGAAGATTTTTGAGGACTTTTATCCTTTAGTAGTTTATGAGAATAATATATTAAGTTACATATAAAGTTATTCATATCAATTTTTGTTGTATATGCGGTTAGAGCATAACTTTAAGCAACAAAAACGTACTTCAGTGAACGTTTTCATAAAGTCATGAAAAAAATCTTTGAAAATAAGAATCTTTAGCTTATAGTTATCCTTAAAGTCTCTCTGGAAGCGTCTGTCAGATAGAATAATGGTAATTTTGTGTGTTTTGTTTGTAACCTCACGCTTAGCGTGCTGTGAATATCTGTATGTGGTTATTTTTACGTGCGTGCAGTATGTGTGGAATGATGTTATGTGATTAATGAGAAATAAATCCTGGTTTAAATATTTAATCTGGGACCGAGGTGGTTAATAAATGTTAGAACATCGATCCTGAACCGCTCTCCTTTCCAAACTGTCAGCCTTTCTCTCTTGGCCATTGACTAACCAATCAGAGAGCAGGATTTCTCATCAGTCAAGTGTCAGGTTTAAAGAATAAACTCCAGAGCTGTCCATCACGGACCCCGAGAGTCGGTGTGAGTGAAGATTCTCTTTCTGCCTTAACCCGAGCTAAATCCCCTCGAGAAGAAGCGTCCAGACGAGTGACCACGGCGCCAGAGTACAGAACCTGCCGTCACTTCGGGCTGGGTTCATTCTAGATCCCCGGATTTGTTCCTGCTCTGCTCAGTCTAGAACCCTTCTAGCTCTACTACTTCTGGATCTTCGCGTTTGTTCCTATTTATAAATCGTAGATCTTGAGGCTGTTTATTCTAGAACTGTTTTGTTCATTTTATTTAATTTTTTTTTGCTCTGCTAATTCTAGAACGGTTCTGGATTTGTTTCCAGAACGTAATATTTGTTACAGATCTGTACTCGAGAACTTCACATTTGTTTAGGCTGTGTTCATTCTAGAACCCTAGAACTTGTTGGTTCTTTAGCTATAAGTTTGATTTGTTTTCTTTGTTTGTTTTTCTTTGTTGTTTTTTTTTAGAACTCAAGGTTTGTTTTTATTCCCGAATAATTCTAGAAAATACGATACTGACAGCTTCGTATTCCATAACGTAATATTCCCATATCAGTGTTCAGCATCACCTAGTCCTAGTCTAATGGGTGCTTTTTTGCTTCAGTTGTGTGTGTGTGTGTGTGTGTGTGTGAGAGAGAGAGAGAGAGAGTGTTTTGTGAAGGAGGGTTTTTATTTTTTGGTCTAATGGCACTTTTATGTATCTCAGCTGTGGACACACACACACACACACACACACACACACACACATACACACACACACACACACACACACACTCCTACCCCTGCCTAAGTGCATTTCCCCATTATGCTTTACTTTCTGCCCACAAATTTCTATCTTTGTCTCACTTAATGGAGTTGGGCACAACACACACACAAACACACACACACACACACACACACAGTAAAACATGGTCTTGCTTGCATTTATATTTAATACACACTCTCTATCAGTCTGTATGTAGCCTTAACACTGTGTGTGTGTGTGTGTGAGAGAGAGAGAGAGAGAGAGAGAGAGATTAATGGAGGGAAGAGAAAGACGAGTACTGTAGGGTAAATATGAGGGTTATATCACACTAATTGGTTCCAGAGGAGAGGGGGAGAGAGAGAACATGGCGAAGAAAAAGGAGGGTAAAAAGGAAAGCAGAAATTGTTAGAAACTACAGTGACCTGTGTTTCCACGCTGCTGATTCTAGAACCCGTGAATTGATTTGTTCTGCCTCTGTCACTCCCGCTACTCCATATTTTTGTCTCTGATAATACTAGAACTCCACATTTCATTCGGCTGTATTCATTCTAGGACCCCAGATTCTAGAATTCTACCCCACAGTCGACTTGCCCTGGCTCGGTCCCTTCCAGAATTCCAGACAGATTTTTGTTTAGAACTCCAGATTTGTTTATTTATTTATTGTTACACGTATTTGTTTCTGTTAATTCTAGAATTCACGTTTGTTTTCGAGTTTTTTACTCTGGATCCGGAGCACTCTGGACTGTCCCGTTTTAGTGAAGTCGGACAGTTCTGGACCTCTGTGGATTGGATTACCTTTAGCTGTGAATTTTAGTACGGTAGAAAATACGACATCAATTCGAAACACACGTCTCGCGTCGCATGCGTTTATGTTACAGCAATTTTCGCACAATAGAAAGAGTAGAAAGATTATCGTCACCGTTGCTGTGCGAGCTATTTTAACTCTCTTTCCCGTTCTTGTACGTGTGTTTGTGAGCGAGCGACGGACGTCAGAAGTGTGTGTGTGTGTGTGTCTGATCTCATGAGGTGAGTCATCGTGCTCTGAATGAGCTGTCAGTCTGCATTAGATGACGAAGGGTGAAAAAAAATAACAGGGGGATTTCTTGCTCCTGGAGATGGAGGAATGAGAGGGTGAGAATTAAAAAAAAAAGTAAGGGATAAGATGAGGGAGGGAGGGAGGGGGCGGAGGGAAAGAAAGAAAGAAAGAGGGACATGAGGTGATGAGAGTGAGGGAGGAACTGGAGCAGGATTAAGGGAAGATGGAAGGAAAGAGTGGTGTGAAGGAAGTGTGAAGAAGTGAGACGGAGAGATTCTGGGGGATGCTGAAAAGG
>NC_030443.2:865353-880353 GCF_001660625.3 Ictalurus punctatus
CCCCGTTATATTGGCTGTACTCCATCACTACAAATACACATTTCACACAAAAATAAAGCAGTACTACATATAAAGGTCTTGTTTGCGTTTCTTCAGAACAAAACGAGAGTGTGTGTTTGTGCGTGTGTGTGTTGTGTGCGTGGGCCTTTCAGGGTTATCTGAAGCAGTGCAAAAAGAGGAGAGACATGTTTAACGACGACCAGCTGAAGGTGATATTCGGGAACATCGAGGACATTTACAGGTTCCAGCTCGGTTTCGTCAGAGATCTGGAGAAACAGTTCAACACCGAAGAACCGCACCTGAGTGAGATCGGACCCTGCTTCCTCGAGCATGTTCGTACACGCACACACACACACACACACATACATTCGAATACACGTACACAATATTAGTAGCTTTATTTATTAAGCATTATTAATATGGAGGATTTAATATTGATAGCATGGACATTTCTGGGGTTTTTATTCCCATAAAGGCATAATTCACTAATTTCCTTACACGTTTGTTAAACATCTAACGACGCTGATTTATGTAGCAAGCCAAAATACTACGCAACAGCATGCATTATTACAAAAAAAACCCCAAACATAATCATTAGGACATCGTGATTGGGCAACGTTTCAGGATGACCGAGCAGGAATCGTAGCCGGAAGCTGTATGGAGGTGCTGGTCGGGGTGTTAGTTTATCGTGTAGATGTTAAGTGCTTAACCGTCATCGTGATATAACTGGAATTATAATCTAGAAGATATCTAACAGCCATGGCGTTTCAAACACGTGTTTGTTCGTGTGTCTTCCTCCAACAGCAAGACGGTTTCTGGATCTATTCCGAGTACTGTAATAACCACGTAGACGCATGCATGGAGCTGACGCGTCTCATGAGAGACGGCCGGTACCAGAACTTCTTCGAAGCATGCCGATTGGTCCAGCAGATGATAGACATCGCCATCGATGGCTTTTTGTTAACTCCTGTCCAGAAGATCTGCAAATATCCACTACAGCTGGCAGAGCTGCTGAAATACACTGTACAAGAGCACAGGTAACATTCAGTTCTGTGACCACGCACGTGCGCTTACACGCATGCAGAACTGACACGCAAATCAAGTGACGTGTACAAAGACAGACGTATTACAGTATCTGCTTGGTAGATATCCTCGCCATATCTCAAAAACCTTAAATTACTGCCGTAGACTATAGTTCGTGCCCCATGCCTCCCTGTCAGCTGCTACCTTGCCTGGGATTGGTCCTTTGTTGTGCTAGTCCACCTCAGAAAAAGTAGGTCTTCCTGTTCTCGCAGTTCGTCGATCAACACATTCGACAACAACGGTTAACAACTCTAGCAGAGTTTCCTACAACCCAGTTTCACTTCTCTTATATGAGTACCCCTAGTACAGTAATCTTTGCAGGTAAGCTGTAGGTCTTCAGGTTACTGTTACAATACCTGGTCCTCACAAGCACAAAAATACCCGAACGTGTGTGTGTGTGTGTGTGTGTTCTCCATGCGCACTTCGCTTCTATGGGTACTTCTCTGGTATTGCTCCCTCAAGTGCCACCTTCAGCAGTGGCAACTTCCCCTGATGCTCTAAGGGCTCACTTCTCCGTCGTGATGTCCTGACTGCACTTACAGAGTGATCTCTCGCTCTGGTTGCTGGACCCGCTCCAGTTGGCAGCTGTCCCTCTTTCGTACGACTTACAAATCATCTGCTTCCATCTGCTGGCTTCGTATCCCCTGCGTCTAGGCCTATTACCCGTGAGAAGAACTTAATCGTTCCCCAGATGAAGATGAGTCTCACTCTGGTTAGGTGTGCCCACCAGGAAACACGGAATCTCTTCCACATGATTTCACAGCTCCTGGATTTTGGCTAGCCAATGTAGTAAGATGTACAGTAAAGGTAAATATATCCAGTGATGTCATGTAGGTGTGTTCACTTGCTCATAGACTCGCTGTTGTATGGAGTTACGCACTTGGGTTTTCGTTGTGCTGTATGTGCCAGCGATCCTGCCTTCACAGTACAGATGGTTGAGTGCCGTGCACTCTGAGAGAAAAGATCCCCAGGGTTCCCACAGAGCAGGTTGGCTCCGATTCGAGGGCAGGTGGGACCTTGTTGGAGTTTTCTTGCCAGCTCAGGAAATGGGTTTTGGCAGCGTTGTGATTTTTGGTCCTTCCTTCCTACCTTCACCAGGTCAGTGCAGTTTGGCCTTGTGGTGTCCCTGCTGTCCACCTCACCTGTCACTCTGACCAGCCAGTGAACAAACCACTAGATTCGTCCGGGGTTCAAACATTTTCTCGGTCCTTAGTTGTTGAACTTGTGAAGGTGGACTGTCAGCAAAATGGCACTAAGCAGCAAATGTCTTTGTTTTATAATCAGAAGTTTCTTACAGTTGCAGCAGGGCACTAATCTGTCCCTTCCCCTGTCGCTGGGGTCGTTGTCCCTCGTATACTTCACCTGTAAATGTGGATATATCATATCTTTAAAACAGCTTGAAGGAACATGACTGTGCTCAGCTGGCCTTTCCTTATACTTTTATCCTTTCAGGTATTGATTATTTTCCTGATTTGGCTTTCTTTCTGACGTACCGGAGATCCCCACATCCCATTTTTGACACCAGTGTTGCATCCAGCAGGCGGAACATAAGTCAGATAATCGCTGCTCGTTTTTTTTTCTCTTCATGCCGCTGACATGGGAACGCAAACTTACTCTAGACTCGAAAACGCTACAGAGCTGCCAGAACATAAAACTATTAACAAACAAACAGTCCCCTGGCTTTTCAGTTGAACACCAGCCATTGTTGAAAGCCACTTGTCTCAAAAGTGCTAAAAGGCTGCTGGGAAGACGTTGGAACTAGCGGTTACGATGCGTGCGCACGCACACCCACGCGTGCTGTCTTTCTAAAACATAAAATCATAAAACTAATGTTGATATCTGCTGCTTTTCTCCTCCACCCGCTCATTCTTTCTGTCCGCCTCCTCCGTCCCCCTTACCCACCTCCTTCCTCCCTGTCTCTCGCAGTGATTACCGCTACGTCGCTGCGGCGTTGGCTGTTATGAGGAACGTAACTCAGCAGATTAACGAAAGGAAACGAAGACTGGAGAACATCGACAAAATCGCTCAGTGGCAGGCCTCCGTACTGGACTGGGAGGTGCGAGCCGCCATCTTCTTTTTCTGGACAAATACGTTCGACATAAATATGCCATGGTACGACTGCTGGGTTTGTGAATTAATGGTAATTCTGGACTGTGTGTGTGTGTGTGTGTGTGTGTGTTCAGGGTGATGATGTCCTGGATAGGAGCTCTGAGCTGGTGTACACCGGAGAGCTGTCCTGGATCTATCAGCCTTATGGGAGGAGCCAAACACGGGTCTTCTTCCTGTTTGACCATCAGATGGTCATCTGCAAGAAGGTGAGAAAGAAAGAGATTAGCACGAAAAATGGGTTCGGGTTAGATGCAGGAAATTGAAAAAGAAGAAGAAAAAGGCGGCCATATTATAGCAGAGCGAGTGGCTGAAAGAAAATATTTTAAAAATAGAAACAAAGAGCTAAAGAAAGAAGCTAAAGCAAGATCTAGATAAAGAGAATGTAATAAAGAGAAAGAAAGAAAGACAGGGAAAAGCACCAAGAGCAACAGGTGGAAACAAAAAGGGAAAAACCGAGGGAAAGAAGCTAGGAAAAAGAAAGAAAGAAGCAAAGAGAGAAAGCAAAGGAATAAGAAAGTAAGAGTAAATGAAAAGATGTATGGAAGGATAGATAGAATATACAGTATACTCTAAACGTGAGGTTCTAATCTTCAGCGTGTATTAAAAATGGATTACTTCGGAATAATAATAATAATAATAATAATAATAAACCACTATAGTACTGCTTTTATACCTGAGATTCCCTCTTTCACCCAAACTACAGGACTTGATTCGACGTGATATCCTGTACTATAAAGGACGGATCGACATGGACCGCTACGAGGTCATGGACGCCATCGACGGCAGAGACGACGATTTTAACGTCAGTGTGAAAAACGCCTTCAAACTGACCAACAAAGACTCGGACGAAATCCACATCTTCCTCGCCAAGAAGCTCGAGGAGAAGATCCGCTGGCTGCGAGCGTTTCAGGAGGAACGCAAGATGGTGCAGGAAGACGAGAAAATCGGTGAGTCGGAAGATCCGGAATAAAACCCGAGATGAAGCTGAAGATGACCCACGGACGTAAAATACTGTGGAAACGTTCACGTAGACACGGCATCAGACTCTACTGTAGACGAACATTCTGTAGATCCTCATTCTCCTTTAATTAAAGGATGTAATCGAACTCAAAAACCCTAGCCCAAACGTAATAACTGTAATGATGTCAAACGAAATATAAAACTACTTTTAAACTTCATTAGAAATTAGATACTTTAAAAAAAAATATTTTAAATGATACATATATATATATAATATAGATAAAAAAAAAAACGAAAATAACGTGCGATGCATATTACTTATATGTTATAACTTTTATAACATTCCCTTTAGAAATATAATCAACTGGTACTAATTTAGAATATAACTTATA
This sequence comes from Ictalurus punctatus, assembly GCF_001660625.3. Classification (NCBI taxonomy): domain Eukaryota; kingdom Metazoa; phylum Chordata; class Actinopteri; order Siluriformes; family Ictaluridae; genus Ictalurus; species Ictalurus punctatus. Next base: position 869,898 of record NC_030443.2, read on the forward strand.
AGTATAATAATTTTATATATAACAAATCATAAAAAATATAGTATAATAACTTGAAAAAGGAAATGATTTAACGTTTAAAAAAATTTTAATCTCACACCATCACATTTCAAGCTTTATTTTATAATAATAATAATAATAATAATAATAATAATAATAATAATTATTGAGCAAAATAGACATGACTTTTTTTTAGTGTTTGACGATCATGTTGAATCGAATGATTTTCTCCTTCAGGGTTTGAGATTTCGGAGTATCAGAAGCGACAGGCAGCTCTGACGGTGAGGAGAGTAACCAAACAGAAAGGTACGACAATGTAAAGCTTTAATGTTTAATATTTATCATAACAATACAGACCTCTTTAGTTTAGTTCCATTTTATTCCGCTGTTTATTGTAAATGTGACTACAATCTCTCTATCTGCACATGTATATCGATGTATATTTCTACGCACTGTAACCGTGTGTGTGTGTGTGTGTGTGTGTGTTTTTTCTCAGGTATGGGACGGTCGGCCCCGCCCTCCTACCCTCCCCCTCTGGACCCCGTGAACCCGGGTCACTTCCTCCTCCCGGATGGATACGAGTACGAACCCAAACGCAGCACGTCACCTTTCTGGCACAACATCAGCCGCTTAGCGCCCTTTAAGAAATAGCCACCGAGCGAAAGCGAACGCGATCTTTCAGCCGGAGCAACCGCCAACAAAAACAAAAACAATTTAACGTAACGAAAAAGAAGAAGCACTACCCCACGATAAACAAATTTTTAACACCACCGAGTGAAAAAACCAACACGGACCGCTGCGATTTTCTGCAACAATCAAACGTTACAAAAAAATAAGAAGCACTATCCTAAATATCTTTTTTTTTTCTTCTTTTTTTTTTTTTAGGAGGAAAGACACACACACACACACACACACACACACACACACACGCACACGCACAGCTGGAGAGAAGAAGCTGTACTGGGTTACGGCGCCCCCTGCCGGACTGGCCGCACTGAACTGTATACACATGACACATTACACACTGGAGAAACACACACACACACACACACACACACACACACACACAGTACCGGTTAAACACACTTGTGCATCCTTTTGGAAACCCAACGTCGCTCCGTCCTTCGTCCGATGGGATTTTCGATGCGTTTTGTTTCCCTTTTTCTCTGCAAACGAATTAAGAATCAATTTTTGAAACAAGAAAAAACAAAAAAAAAAGAAACACACGCACACACACACCTGATAAAGCACTAACGACTCTCCGCTCTCTAGCGCCGCCCTGGTGTTCCTCCGTGCACTGTGACTAATCGGGGCATTTCTGTCTCTCTCTTTTTCTCCATCGCTCCTTTTTCTCTCTTGACAGCTTAACACCCGGTCGATCCTGCAGTACTCTTCGGATATGGTTCACGGTCCGTTCTCCCTCCTCCTCGACCCCCCACCCCTTTATTTCGTGTGTGCGCGAGTTTCTCCGTGTGTTGCATTCTTTCGGTTCTGCATGAAAATATGAAACGGTCCGATTACAGGTATTTTATATTCTTACGGGTCAAAGTCGTTCAAAAGAGATACATTTTTGTACTGAACAACTGAAAAAAATATATTTTTCTCCACGTGAAGGTTTTCCGGCCTGTGTCGAATCACAAAGATGTTTCTTCTTCATCAGTTTTATCAGTTTATACAGTATGCGGCATACATTGTGTTTCGATAACCAACGGTATCGAGTTGTACCTAGGGTTGTCATGGTAACTGTGCAGAAAATTACGCTAGCGTCTCTGTATTTCAGCTAAAACTTAAGAAGCCTCTCAGTCTGGTTTTCGTCTTACGTTTATTTCGCTTCGATGTTCTTAACAGGTCCGACTGGTATACGTGTGCTAGCTACGCTGCGTGAAATCAAACAAAGTGATATTATGTCCAACATTACAGTTGCCATGACAACTTCATGTCGACGAATGTGAAAAATATAATTACATACGGAGTATATCTAGGCAAATTGTTAATTTTATGCGAAAATTTCGTTCCGGGTAAAACCTATTGAAGCCAAAGTTGAAATCAGTCCTGGACAGAAACGTACGGAATTCTGCGTACATACAATTTTATTGATAATACAAGACTTTCTTTTTAATCACTGATGAATTTTTCATCTTGGAGTAAAACTGATGAAGCACCCAAACATCTGCAAGGTTACTGTATAACACCTCCACGTCCATTTGAGTCTTGACTCATACTACTACTACTACTACTAGACGTATATTTTTTTCCAGTTGTTAAATACAATCTGGGACTCCTGCTGACATTGGCAGGCTAATCTTAAGCCTTAGCAAGCTAATGTTGAAGCTAAAGTTTAGCCAAAAATGAAACGTACACAATTTTTCCGCTTCAAATATAATCGATTAGCCTGGACGCGTTTGGTTTGGTTTGAAGTTTGCTTCTTTAGTTTTGTTAGAAATCTAAGAGGCTAACGTAGCTAACGAGTGTGTGTATAGCTTAAAGGTTTTGCCTCAATTACCACACACTATGTCCTGGCTAATTTTTTATTTTTTTTAAAGCGGAAAATTACGTGCATTTTATTTTTGGCCGAACTACTGCTATTCTGCTAATAAACTAGCATCCGTGTTATATAATAAGCTAATTTTAAATCTTTATCTTTAATCGATTTCTAATGATATCGATCTGCACCCCGGACTTTGATCCAATCGGATTGTTTAATGTTGATTATTTATTAGATAGCTGGACTTTTTTTTGTTGTTGTTGCTAATCTTCTCTCTAATATTGTGCCAAAATGGTTTGGTTGCCAAATTGTCCCAAAACAGGTGCACTGTTCCCTGTCCAGGTGGAACCCAGGTATGTGTCTTCTCAGGAGACGTTTTCAATTTATTAAAGTTAACTTCAACTACGCTAATGCTGCTAGTGTTAGCCTTTTAGGGTTTCTTTACATTATTTTTGGTTTATTTTCCTCAAAAACAATGGACTTGTGCAAGGTTTAATTTATGGTATATTAAATTTTTCGAAAGATAGTATTTAGTCCAAATCACAATATTTAAAAGTATGAATATAAAGCATTATTTATTCTATTATAATGTGATATTTTTTTCCACATCGATGCTCTTTCTGGATTTTGGAAGTGTGTCAAAAGGACAGGAAGTGAAAATATTATTATTATTATTATTATTATTATTATTATTATTATTATTATTAATGAAAAGGAGAAAGACTTTGAAGAGGGAAATAAAAGAGAAGTGGATGAAGTTATGTTGCACCATATGTACTAAGTGCCATATTAAAATAATATTAGGTTATGAAAGAAAATATCAGTTTAATGTTTTAATTTGGTGATCTGATTGACATGGTATCAATATTTCATAATAAACTTCGTTATGAACACCACCTCCCTGTACTCTTTTTTTAATTTTATTTTATTACTTTTTTATATGAATGTGATCAACTGAAAGTGTTTCTCATTCAGTGTGTAAACATTCGAACCTGCGTTCCAGTATCATTTTGAATTCTGTTTGGTTTTAATCCCATCTTAGGGGCGGTTTGTTTACTTTATCAGGAGATCGTAAGACGAGTCGACATCACTGTAGACGTAAGAAGCACAACTTCGTATACCTTATTATTCCTTGTCACTGTACTAACTAATAATTATTCTAACTTTAATTAGAACTACTTAACTAACTTGCATACTAATTACATATGATGTAATTTACGATGACATGTAAACTATAATGTAACTCTTGCTGTAACTATTTTAAGTTATATTGTATACATAATATTACTATTAATATTGTAACATATTTAACTATAAGTAACATAAATTAGAATTTACCATACCACTTATATAACTTTATAACTACTGTAATGTACTTACATGCTGCTGATACGATGCAGTTTGCTCAGAAATCATAGCTTTGTTTTTGCTACAACTGTTCAGTTATATAAATGACACTGTAATAAGGGGGCCAAACACAGAAGGTTTTCTGCTTATTTTTCTTATTCTTCTTCTTGTTCTTCTTCTTCTGGCTAAGGTGTCTACTGCAGCCCATAGAACTGTCTGGAAAATGTTGTGAAATTCGGCACACTGATCGGGAAAGGTCTAAGGAACACTCTGACCAAATTTTGGCCAAGTGCTGCCAACACTCTAGCGCCACCATTGGGCCTAATTCTGAATTACATTCTTGGTCATAACTTTTGAACCGTGTATCAAAAATTTAAAAGCCAGGTATGCCTTTATTCCCTGGGTTTAGACGAGTTCAACACATCCTATGACGCCAATTTCCGCCTAAGATTTTTTTTTTTTTCAAAAACTGCTGTTCCTCCTACAAATTTTATTCAATCATTGATATTTTGGCACATGTCAACTGCAGAGTAAGTCTCACAAATGTTATCAAAAAAAAATTTAATCCTCCAAACAGTTTGTCTGTAATGGGCTAACGAATCTGACATTGAAGCCACCAAACAGGAAGTGAGGCCGTAATCTCTGCAACAACTTTGCACACTGACACAAATCTTGTTAGACTTCTTCAGTACCATGACTTGAGGCTATACAACAAATTTCATGCCAGCACCCCTAATGGTCAAAAGTTACAATAACATGCTAAAAATGCTTACATCTAACTGCCATTTTTGCTACCCCTCCTCCAAATTTTGTCCAATCGTCACCAAATGTGGCTCACGTCATCTTAAGACCTGTCTAAACTTGCACAAAATGGGGGAAAAAGGCCCAGACTAATGAGAAAAAACATAAATGCTTTAGGTGTATTTAAATTACAAGAAGAAAACATTTTTCAGGTCAGAGCAGTAGCAATCGTGACCACAGGTCACAGCATTAGTGGGTAGCTGCAGCAACAATGCCACCCTGCTGCCCATTTGTTCATCTAGACCTTTCCTCCTACAGTCCGTGGTCAAAACATACACATCACGAGCGAAACCACAAATCATTCGTGAATCCCTTTGCCTATAGTTATGGCTCTGCTGTCCCATGATTGCTTGGGGAACAACTGTAGCGTGTCTGTGAATGTGTGACTCACCGAGTCTGGGTGCTTGGCCCCTAAAAATGCTGCTTGCAGCTTTAATATAACCTCGTACTACAAATCATTTGTACCCCATTATACTTGAGCTTTTACTTCAACAGCTTAATAAAACCAGTGGCTTTCAGTGAAAATAAGACTCTTGCGTTCTGACATTTAAAAAAAAAAAATTTATTAATGATTTTTTTTTGGAGGTCAGTCTTCTTTTTTAACCTGGAAAAATAATTAGATTTTGAAATGTACAGCGCACAGTTGGAAGGGTAGTTGTTAAACACACACACACACACACACACACATACCGCTTAAGACCTTACATCTGTTAAGACAAACAAAAAGCTTTTGGCGTGATGCAGATGAAATCACAGTGACAGTAATCCAGGATATATTTGTGCTTTTGTCAAAATGTTGAATGTTTTATTCAGTCATGATGACATCACAGTGAAACACAAACAACACCCCTCCCGAGTCCACTACCAAGAACTGTATCTTCTAAATGTATGTTTTTTAAAACCCTCATTATTCATTTCAAATGAGTTTTTTTTAATAGAAACATTCACACACTAGTTGTGAAGAAATTGTAAAAAAAACAAAAACAAAAAAAAACAACAACAAGAAGAAGTCAATATCTTTGAATTGCACTTTAATTAAAAAACATTTTGCCTGCAGTTTTTTTTTATTTTTAGTGTTTTTATGTCTTAATTACTAATATTGACTCGGTTAACTGTCCATACTTCTCTCAGCCAATACGACACACTCGTTTGGGTTTATATATTACAGAAGATAATGATAAAAAAAACTTCATTCAATGAAGGAAAACCATTTCTTGTTAGTGGACTTCGACACGTTTGACCCGAGAACCATTTATCCATGATTTTTAAATTCTTTTTTTTTTTTTTTTTTAAATTTTTTTACCGTTTTGTAAAATCTCAATCATAGAAGAGAAAGAACACGACGTTTACAATCGTACATCCCTCATAATCGACACAGTCGTGACGGTGATGTAGATCTGACTCAAGAAGGAATCATGTACCAACAATTAGTAGTACAACACACCACAATATTTCACACACAATGTTACAGTTAGAGACACTTCAACATGCCGGAACGACCCTCGTGGGTGTGTTTTTTTTTTTTTTGTTAGTTTTTTTCTTCCCAGCTAGACTCCGAATAAGCCTTGCGTTTGTCCTTTTCATCTACAGGAGGTCAGTTCTGAATTTTCACCTTTCACAGTAGACCGAGTTTGTACCTGAACCTGAAAAGGTGTGATGATGGTTTGTTTTTGTTTTTTTTTCCCCCCTTCAGCTCTTCAGTATGTGGACTCACAGCCTCGGAGTGGACTTCTGAGAGCAGACCAAGCGCATGCGTCCTTCTTTACGCTGCACGTTGACCTAGTTTTCCGATCGTACAACGATTTTCCGGTTTTATTTATTTTCCCGTCACACTTTCGGCTGCCGGCTGTCCTTCCACTCCGTCCTGGTGTTCTGCAGCGCCTGCGTCTTCTTCTCGTCCACCTGAACGTAGTCCACGCGCTGTTCGTCCAGCGGAGGTTTCTGGAAACAAAAGCATCTCGTAAATGGGATTACTTCAACCCTACAGCGCCGTTAGCTACAGCGTGTAAATCGTGACACAAATTAGGCCTACACAATTTACTTCAACGTCTCCGTTTGGAGACCTTAACGACTACTGGAAGTAGTCTCATTTTATTCATCTACAATCAGAATTGGTGTGCTGTATTTCCTCTTTTCCCTGCCCCGGTGTTATACTCATGCTTACCTTTTGGACGGGTGAGGGGGAGGCGGAGTTAAAATCCAGTGACAGGTAATCCAGGTGAGAGCTCCGGAACCAAGGGGCGGAGTCACATGCAGAGAAAAACGACTGTACACACAGAAACGCACAACGTTTTCGTTGTATCCCTGTACACAGATGTCGATAATTATACAGATTATATAGAGTGAAGTAGGAAGGCGTTACCGTAGGCGTGTCATTCCCTTCCTGTTCGGTGCTGTTTAAGCCCCGCCCCCTGTCCCATGGAACACAACGAGGTGAGGCGCTAAGTACGCGGGAACACGACATACGGACATTTTTATAAGGCGAGATAAATATTGTCATTAATGATTAAAGCATTACAAATGTCATTTTTATTGATTAGTTATTGATTATAGCTGGTTCTGCTCACCTTGGTTCCGTCATGGTGCGTATCAGAGGGAGGTGGGTGGGGCATTCGCTAATGGTGGACAAATCGAGGGGCGGCGGTTTCACTATAGGTAAAGTCAAAATAAACATGACAAATAAACAAGTCATTTTAAAGAATGATGAATTTGATATCCAATGTTTAAAGTAACAGTTTGAAGACAGTAAACACGGCGTGTTTGTACAGCACTGTGTTTATCTCTATGACGTTTTTTTCCTTTAGATTTCGGGATAATGAGGCGGTTTTTCCACAGCGAGGTGAGTCGTGTGTCGCTCAGCGCCATTCCAAAAAACTCACCGTTATTAGAAACTAGCAAAACCTAGCGGAAAAACATCTGGGTACATTAGATCCCGATGGGGAAATGTTTAATGGAAACCATTAGATCCAAATGGGGAAATGTTTAACAGAATCCATTAGAGCCTGAATGGAAAATGTTTAACGTAATCCATTAGATCCTGAGGGGCAAAATGTTTAATGGAATCCATTAGATCTTGATGGAAAAATGTTTAATGGAAAGCATTAGAACAAACCAACCTTAGATTAATCTCAAAATATAAATTTGAGCAGAGTCGAGCCGAGGTCTTACCCCGCCTCCTCGGCTTCAGGCTGCGGTTGATTGGAGGAGGATCCATATCAGGAGTCGGAGGAAGAGGTGATTCTGGCTTCCCATTGGCTAACAGCGGAACAGGAAGTGTGGTTGGACTCATAGGTATGTAGCCGTCAACTTCAATGTCGGAGGAGCTGATTGGCGGAGATGCCATGGGCACATAAGAGGAGTCGTCTGATTGGCTCTCAGAGGGAGTGTTAACCAGAAGCCTCGGCTAGAGAGAGAACGAGAGCGAGAAGCCTGACCTGATCATTCGAGTTCATTATATCAGCCATAGAACACCTTTTCTACCTAAAGGATTAAAAACAGCTGAGGTTTAAATGCCTCTACACGAGGCCCTCTTATTGGCCGCAGTGTGACGTATCAGAGGTAAAAGGTGAGGGAACGGCGTGAGAAGTACATGTGTTACAGTTCGAATGAACATAAAATAATGTGTTTACCAGATTCAGACTCAGTCGTTTGTTCCAGTTTCCTCTCGCACTGAACTCGAACTCTCCTGAACAAACCAAAAACAGTTCAGTGAGAAATCCTGGCAGCTTAGCTCATGTTCACTAGCTGGCCAACAAAACCTGTGAGAATCCCTGCATGTATACGAGGGTCAATAACTTCCTACTTTAATATATCGGCTAAAAGACACGCCCACATTCCAATCTTTGGCCTTTAAGACACCTGCCGCATAGTCGTTCTCATTTTCATATCGTGCTACCAAAAACGTGCGTGTGTGTTCACACCTCTTCTAAAATGCTCCCCACCCGACAGCGACGTCCTGCGTGGGAGGAGCCCCAGTTGCCCCTGGTTATGCACAGCATCCTCGTGACAGTGGTGATCGGACATGTGTGTCGGTTTAGGTGGGAGAGGAGGGGGCGTGGCACAGAAGGGGCTGTCGAATCGGAACACGTCACCGGGGCCTCGGATGGGGCACGACGATAACGGCCGGGTCCCGTACGCCGCTCCGAAGGGTGAAGGGGCGGAGTCTAAACACACGCCAGGACCGAACACGTCATCGGTCACGTTCTCTAACGAGCTTTGCTCAAACGAACGTTCCGAATTCGACATGCTGTCACACCTGAAACACAACGAACAATAAAAAATTTATTTCTGAAAACGTTTACTATCAGTAAAGCCCCCAAAAATTTTTACTTCGCTAAATAAATATTATTTTTGGAATATAATTTATGCATTTTTACATATTTATTAAAAAAAAAAAAAAACCCTGAAAGTTTCTGTAGCTAGCTTGCTAAAAGTGACGGCTATTTATAACTAGTGGATTAATAAATCAACATTTCCATACTTATGTATTTGCATCATTTCTACTTTTGAGCTGCGGGGGGCGGAGTTAATGATCATAACTATATTATATGATTATGTAATAAATATTATGGGCGGGGCTTACCTGGTGATGCTCTTCCTGCCAGTTTCACACTGAGACAGGAAGAGATAATCGAGCGGAATGCTGGTGTCTGATTCGCTGGGCTCGTCTCTGACCGCCGAATCCGTCTCGGTAACCGCCGCTTCCTGATTGGCTGAGAACGGGGCGTGAGTCGAGAGCACGGGAGAGGGCTGATGGGAGGAAGGAGTCTGGGCGAGACTGTCCATCGATTCTGAGGAAAGAATAATTCTGTTAATTAATTGTGATGCACACCTGATTCGCTAACAATCTATCGTGCTAATTCGCTACCTCGGAAGTAGCTAGCATTGTAAAGTAAGGGTTTCATTAGCATGCTAAATAAATGGTTTGCTAACTAGAAAGCATGCTAATTCTCCATTTTTCGAACTAGCAAACGTAGTAAAGACGCCATTTAAAGATGCCAGATACAGGTAGCATAAACGACACGCTGAGTAAATGCTAATTCTCTGTAGCTAGCTCTCTGTGGGAAAGTGCCCGTTTCGTTTCAAATTCAATTTCGGATTCAGTAACAATTGCTAACTGGAAAGCAGAAAACGAAATTCTCTACATTTTGGAGGAAGCTAGCATGGTAAAGTAACCGTCACTGTAATCTGTCAGATAGCATGCTAAATACAATCAAAATCCTTTCTGTACTATATTTAAACTAATAAATATTTTAGCTTCAGCTACTGTATGTCAGAAATTGTCAGAAAGTGAGCAATGCATTCTGGGCAAAAAAAAACAAACAAAACCCAAACTCTGCTCTAAACTTCACCGAGGCTGATAAAGTAATAAACCAGCCCTTAAAGATATTAACCCAGGGGGAAGTGGGCAGGGAAGTCAGCGAGGGTGTGTATTGGAACACAGCCAGAGACACAGCTGTTACAACACCTCACATGACCAGCAGGTGGCGACGATGATGCAGTGATGAGCCTCTGCACAAACTCGACCTCCTGTCCATCCTCTTTTTTTAAAAATGTTTTTTATTTAGATAAAAAATTGCCCACGAGCATAACGGCTGCCAGTCACGTGCTTTACACACCACGCAGAACACATGACCGTCACACACACGCCAGTTTTCCACAGACTCTCCACAGTATTTTTTTGAGAAATGAAAGTGTGTGTGGGTGTGTGGAAAATGTGAGTGCGTCATGAGAATGCTGAGAGGCTGAGTCCGGTCCGGTGACTGTATTTTCTCCACTCTAACATCTTCTAAAAACTCACCCCGTAGAGGTGATCTTGCTCGTCCT
>NC_030443.2:890353-892853 GCF_001660625.3 Ictalurus punctatus
TTCTGTAGAATTCCTCACACACAGGTCTTTGCACAACAATCGCATTGAAGGTCACCTGGAAACGCACAGATGCGTGACTCAATAACATGCACACATATAAATGTTGAACACAAACACACGCACACGCACACGCACACGCACCAGCACGAGCTTGGCTAATCAAGTTCTTCAGAATAATTTGGAATAAAAGGAACAGTTTGTTTACGACGCACGAACGTTGCACAGCGATGCTTTAGAAATCGTAACGGCAGCAAAACAGAAGTTCAACACAAAAGAAAAGAAAAGAGGAACAGCGCGTGCGCATGCGACCTGCGCGGCACCCAGACAGACGGGCTTAAACACGCGGATGCTTACCAGAACACGAAACCGTCAAATAACGCTCACCGCTTGAGTTCTGACGTCCTGTTAAAGTGTTTCTATGTTGTATACGAATTACTGTATAAATTGCGTAGGTTTTTATACACAAACCGGAGTCCGAGTCCCGAACCCAAACACGAGCTCGTGTCCAAACTAGTCAGCGTCGTAATACACAGCACTACAGAGACTCGGACCTGAAAATTCACAATGACCACGTTCACACGGACAGCGGTGATCTGATTACGGACGTTCCTCTGAGTAAGATAATAACGTGATGAAGGTGTTGAATGAGTCGCTTTTAGAACACTCCTTGTCCCATGTTCCTGTTTTACATGTTCTAGAACCTGGATGGATTAACAGCGCGCGTCATCACGTCCCCGCGCCACGCCGTCCGACGTCCCTCCAGAATCTCACGCTTCGACACACAGCCGGTCTTCGTTACGGGACCGTGTACAGTTTTGGGTGTTTTTATTTACGGACGCTTTAAGTGCAGTTAATTATCTGTCGTGCTGTACGTGCTAACAGACTTGAATTATTGAAGCCGTGGGCTGCGTCCCAAACCGCGTACTTACCGTCTATACAGTAGCCGAGATACATGTATTTCTCCCCACTGCAGGCCTATAGTGGGCAAGTACGCGGTTTGGGACGCGGCCGAACTCTCTTGTTCGCCGTGAAACGCTCGAGCGCCGCCGTGTGTGTACGTGTCCTGTCGCACAATGCGCTGAAAACTCCCACACGACGTTAATAGTGTGATTAAGGTGTGTACGTGTCTGTAACGCACGCCGACAATGCGACTAAAACAGGAAATACTCCACACGTAAACAAAAACAACTGTTAACTGTAGTTAAAAAAAACAAAAAAAAACAAACCTAAAGCAACAAAGAAATTCCAGCTTAGAATAATACACACACTGACGTCGAGGTCTGATCTAGAAATACAGTGACTGATACAGTAGCTACAATCACGAGTGCGGAGACAGTAAGAATAATAATAGTAATAATAAGTTATTAAGTCAAGATTAAAACCAGAAAAAAACAAAATAAAAGATTATAGATGATAAATTGTAGAAAAACACAAACTGCATTCGGTTTCGACTCTACGACCGGGTTGTACGTGTGTGAGATTTTGTGTATCGATTATACATCAGATGTAAATGAAATACACTATATGGCCAAAAGTTTGTGCACCCCCGACCATGACACCCATAAGTCCTTTTTGAACATCTCATTTCATCAGATTTGCCGCTATAATGCGCTCCGCTCTTCTGTGAAGGCTTTCCGCTAGATTTCTGGACATGGCTTTGGGGATTTGTGTGCGTGTTCGTTCAGCTACGAGAGCGTTAGTGCGGGTGAGGTGATGTTGAGGCGCTGATGTCGATGTGAGGAGACTCCAGTTCCAGTTCATCCCAAAGGTGTTCATTGGGGTTGAGGTCAGGGCTCTGTACAGGACACTCGATTTCTTCTACCTTCTTCCAACCTTCACACACCGCGTCTTCATGGAGCTCGCTTTGTGCACAGGAGCGCTGTGATGCTGGAACAGTGTTTGGGCCTCTGAGTTCCAGTGAATGGGGACTTATAAATAACGCTACAGCGTATAGAGATGTTCTATACAACTGTGCTGTGACTTTGTGGAGAAGAACCACATACTGTGTGGGTGCGATGGTCAGGGGTGCACATACTTTTGCTCGTATTGTGTAGAAATACTGAAACTAGTCAAAACACAACCTTGTGTAAGGAGCTGAAACCTAAAAAAACAAATTCACTCAATATTAAGAGTCAAAGCCTGTAGATGCATGAAATATAAGAACTCAACATGGAGGGAATAATAATAATAATAATAATAATAATAATAATAATAATAAGTTGAAAACAAGATCCGGGATTTTTTTGTAACATCAAAACACAGAATGTTTATTTTAAATCTATAAATGATATTTAGATGATATTTCTAACGAGAGTTAGAGTCAAAGCCCAACCTAGAAATGTGTAAAACAGATTATTATTTAAAATCTCAACCTTTTTTTTTTTTTTTTTTAACTTTTCATGGAAATATAAAGCGATGTGTAAATGTGAATCCACACGTGAACACGGAACGCACAGAGCGGCACGAGAACCCCAACCTAAAAAGTGCATTTATAAATATT
>NC_030443.2:897853-917853 GCF_001660625.3 Ictalurus punctatus
GCCACGGTGGGAATCGAACCCCGACCCTGGAGGCGTGAGGCGAACGTGTTAATTTAGCGTAACGCTTCTGCTTAAATGTATTTATTTCCCCCTGACCCAGATATTGTATGAGAAACATTTATAATAGAGCCGTGTTGCTAAAAGTGTGTGTGCGCGCGTGTATGTACTGTAGGATCGTCCGTTCCAGCTGGCCCCGCCTCCAAAAGCCGCGATGAAAGAATCAACAGTGGATCCTGAGTACGAAGAAAAAAGAGTGAGTGTTAATTACAGCTCCTCGGAGCTTTATAAGACTGTAATAAATGTTGTATAGGGTGCGTATATGTTTATACAACTTCAAACACATCCCTCTCTCTCTCTCTCTCTCTGTAGAAAGCTGATCGGGCGAACAGGTTTGAGTTTTTATTAAAACAGACGGAGCTCTTCGCTCACTTCATTCAGCCGGCGAGTGTAAAATCTCCCACGTCTCCCCTGAAAGTGCGACTCGGCCGACCTCGAGTTAAACCAGATGAGAAACAGTGCCTGCTGTCAGTGGGAGAGTGAGTCTCACACACACACACACACACACACACACACACACACACACGGCTTCATTTATAAATCTTATCATAAACCTTTGTGTAAATACTTGCGTAAGACAAGCCGAAGTAAAAATTTCCGCCCTGTAAAGTGCAAAGCGCATTCCCAACACGGCTCATTTGCATGCAGCGACGCCCACCGAGCTCCTTATAAGGTAAAGTGCACAGACAGCTGGGAGTGAAATGAGTGATCAGAGTAAAGACTGATAAACAGAAGTATTTAGTAATATAATAATATAACTAATAATAACGTACATGAAGCGGGATGAGTGTGTGTGTGTGTGTGTGATTATTGATTATTGATCGTGTGTTGGTCAGTAATCGTCATCGGCGTACGGAGCAGGAGGAAGATGAGGAGTTGCTGTCAGAGAGCAGAGAGGCCACCAACATCCTCGTCCGCTTCGAGGAGTCACCATCATGTGAGTCACACACACACACACACACACACACACACACTGAGTGAGTTAGTGAGTGATTAGCTGATTTATCGATTAAAGTACTGACTGATTAATTTGAATACTTGATTGATTCACTGATGAAGTAATTGATACATTGATAAATTGACTCACTGAGTGATTGATTGATTGATTGGTGTGTAGATGTGAAGAACGGTGCTCTGAGAGATTACCAGATCAGAGGACTGAACTGGATGATTTCTCTCTATGAGAACGGCATCAACGGCATACTGGCTGATGAAATGGTATCTCACACACACACACACACACACACACACGCACTTCAGTATGTGTGTGTATATGTACGTATATATTTATAGTTATTACACATGCAGGATGTGTATAGTATTTGTGTGTGTGTGTGTGTGTGTGTAGGGTTTGGGGAAGACCCTGCAGACGATAGCGTTACTCGGGTATCTGAAGCACTACAGGAACATCCCCGGCCCACACATGGTCCTAGTGCCCAAGTCCACGCTGCACAACTGGATGTACGAGTTTAAACGCTGGGTTCCGTCACTGAGAGCCGTCTGTCTGATCGGGGACAAAGACGCCAGAGTGAGACGCTCACACACACACCCGTCTACCTCCGTCTGTCTGTCTCTCTGTCTCTCTCTCCTTCTGACTCTATACGTTAAACTTTAATGTGTGTGTGTGTGTTGTGTAGGCAGCGTTTATCCGTGACGTGATGATGCCGGGTGAGTGGGACGTGTGTGTGACGTCGTATGAGATGGTGATCAGAGAGAAGTGTGTGTTTAAGAAGTTTAACTGGAGGTACCTGGTGATCGACGAGGCTCATCGCATCAAAAACGAAAAGTCCAAGGTGAGCGTGAGAACACGTCCGACCCTGACGCCCAGACACGGACGCGTTATTCAGTTAAACAATATCACATAGAGACCAGAACGATTCAATATAAACTATAAACAATCAAACGGATCGATTTCTTACAAAGCGGCGGCTCACTTTTATTTCATAAACACGGAAACATGTTTTTAATTCGGTATTTTATTTATATTTAAAGACATTATGATCACACTGCTGAGCATAATCACACGTTTCTGTCTGTGTCTCTCTCTTTCTCTCCGTCTCTCTCTCCGTCTCTCTCTCTCTCTGTCTCCCTCTCTCTCCATCTCTGTCTCTCTCTCTTTCTCTCCGTCTCTCTCTCCGTCTCTCTCTCCGTCTCTCTCTCTCTCTGTCTCTCTCTCTCTGTCTCCCTCTCTCTCCATCTCTGTCTCTCTCTCTGTCTCTCTCTCTGTCTCTCTCTCTTTCTCTCCGTCTCTCTCTCCGTCTCTCTCTCTGTCTCTCTCTCCGTCTCTCTCTCTCTGTCTCTCTCTCTCTCTCTGTCTCCCTCTCTCTCCATCTCTCTCTCTCTCTCTCCGTCTCTCTCTCCGTCTCTCTCTCCATCTCTCTCTCTCTCTGTCTCTCTCTCTCCATCTCTCTCTCTCTGTCTCTCCGTCTCTCTCTCTCTCTCTCCCCATCTCTGTCTCTCTGTCTCTCTCGCTGTCTCTCTCTCTCTGTCTCTCCGTCTCTCTCTGTCTCTCTCGCTGTCTCTCTCTCTCTGTCTCCCTCTCTCTCCATCTCTGTTTCTCTCTCTCTCTCCCCGTCTCTCTCTCTCCGTTTCTCTCTCTCTCTGTCTCTCTCTCTGTCTCCCTGTCTCTCTCTCTCTGTCTCTCTCTCTCTCTCTCTCTCTCTCTCTCTCTCTCCCCGTCTCTCTCTCTCCGTCTCTCTCTCTCTCTGTCTCTCTCTCTGTCTCCCTGTCTCTCTCTCTCCGTCTCTCTCTCTCTCTCTCTCTCTCTCTCCCCGTCTCTCTCTCTCTGTCTCTCTCTCTCTCTCTCTCTCTCTCTCTGTCTCTCTCTCTCTCTCTCTCTCTGTCTCTCTCTCCCCGTCTCTCTCTCTCTCTGTCTCTCTCTCTCTCTGTCTCCCTCTCTCTCTCTCTCTCTCTCTCTCTCTCTCTCTCAGTTATCTGAAATCGTCCGTGAGTTTAAGACGACGAATCGTCTTTTACTGACTGGAACTCCATTACAGAACAACCTGCATGAGCTCTGGTCTCTACTCAACTTCCTGCTTCCAGATGTGTTTAACTCCGCCTCTGTGAGCATCACACACACACACACACACACACACGCACACACACACACACACACATGGTTTAAAGATATTGACTGACTTGTGTATGTGTGTGTTTCAGGACTTTGATTCATGGTTCGACACTAACAACTGTCTGGGTGATCAGAAGCTGGTGGAGAGACTGCACGCGGTGAGACACACACACACACGCACACACACACACACACACACACTTATCGCGAAGCGCAGACTCGGAAAACTAAACTCAGTGCGGGTGTTTTCTGTATTCAGGTGCTGCGTCCATTCCTGCTTCGTCGGATCAAGCGGGAAGTGGAGAAGAGTCTTCCTCCCAAGAAGGAAGTGAAGATCTACCTGGGTCTGAGTAAAATGCAGAGAGAATGGGGAGTGTTCAAGCTTCAGCGTGGTTCACTTCCTGTCTCACGCCTACATTATTACCACACACACCTGCTCTACCTCACATCTTTCTTTATTCCCTCCTATGTTTTATACCGTAAACAAAAAAACGCTGCTTCCTGATTGGCTGTCAGTCGCCGTTCGGACTCGTCGCTCCTGCTGTAACCGTCGTAACCATGACAACAAGAAGCGGCGTTTAACTGACGGGTTCAGTTAGTGCACAGTGAAAGTTCGCAGAATTAAATGAAAGGAGTCTAATGAGAAAGCAACAGTCTGCACAAAATGTGTAAAAAAAAAAAGTGTGTGGGGGGGCGTGGCTTGGCGAGGTCATTTACATATGTTTTAATATTCATAAGAAGCTAAACGTAGTCTCGGATATCTTTGCGTACTGTAGATTGTGTATATATCTGTATATATATATATATATATATGTGTGTGTGTGTGTGTGTGTGTTTTCCGTGCAGGTACACACGCATCCTGATGAAGGACATCGACATCCTGAACTCGGCGGGGAAAATGGATAAAATGCGGCTGTTGAACATCCTGATGCAGCTGCGGAAGTGCTGTAATCACCCATATCTGTTCGACGGGGCGGAGCCGGGGCCGCCCTACACCACCGACACACACCTCGTCACCAACAGCGGCAAGATGCTCGCGCTCGACAAACTGCTGCCCAAAGTCCACGAGCAAGGTGTGTGTGTGTGTGTGTGTGTGTGATATGATGTCTGTCTTATAAATTCAGGATGATTCTACAACTCAAGGAAATCTATTCTTCTGTTTGTGTGTGTGTGTGTGTGTGTGTGTGTAGGTTCTCGGGTGTTGATCTTCAGTCAGATGACACGTGTGCTGGACATCCTGGAGGATTACTGCATGTGGAGAGGATACGAGTACTGCAGACTTGACGGGAACACGCCACACGAGGACAGACAGGTACGCACCCGATTCATCCTTTTAGCCGAACGCCACTCGCTGAAGTCATCAGCGTGCACTTCTAACTCCTCCCACATGAAAATCAGCACAGCTAGCATAAAAACCCTAATAGACACTCGTATTACACCAGGACGATGCGAGAATTATGACGTACACGCCTCTTTAATTGCGATTAGTAAATAATTACGTGCGCGCGCGTGTGTGTGTGTGTGCATGCGTGCTGCAGCAAGCGATCGAGATGTACAACGCTCCGGACAGCACGAAGTTCATCTTCATGTTGAGCACTCGTGCAGGAGGACTCGGGATCAATCTGGCAACCGCCGATGTTGTCATACTGTACGACTCGGACTGGAACCCGCAAGTCGACCTGCAGGCCATGGTGAGTAACACACACGCGCACACACTCACACACACACACACACACACACACACACACACACATTGTTGGGGTGTGTATTTGTGTTGTTGGACATAGGACCGCGCTCACAGGATCGGTCAGAAGAAGGCGGTTCGAGTGTTTAGACTCATCACGGAGAACACGGTGGAGGAACGGATCGTGGAGAGAGCGGAGATGAAGCTACGCCTTGACTCTATAGTCATCCAGCAGGGTACACACACGCACACACACACACACACACACACACTAAAGACGTTTATGTTATTAAATAAACAAATACAAATGATAACCTGTGTGTGTGTGTGTGTGTGTGTGTGTGTGTGTGTGTGTGTGTGTGTGTTTCAGGCCGTTTGATCGAGCAGCAGAATAAAATGGGGAAGGACGAGATGCTGCAGATGATCAGACACGGAGCGACGCACGTCTTTGCCTCCAAAGACAGCGAGCTGACGGACGAGGACATCGACACCATCCTGGAGAGAGGAGCCAAAAAGGTCCGGACGTTTATGTTAAGCGTGTTAAAAAAAACAAC
Organism: Ictalurus punctatus; assembly: GCF_001660625.3. Classification (NCBI taxonomy): domain Eukaryota; kingdom Metazoa; phylum Chordata; class Actinopteri; order Siluriformes; family Ictaluridae; genus Ictalurus; species Ictalurus punctatus. The sequence goes on from NC_030443.2 coordinate 903,219, forward strand.
AAAAAAAACAAACCCACTGTAAAATTCTGCACCCAGCAGTATAAGTACTGTGTGGGTGGGCGTGGCCTGATATTCTAATGAGCTTGTTTGACAGGCACCTGTCCAAGATTTAGTATTCGATTCAGTGTCTACTCTCTTAATTTCTACATGAACTCCATTTCCAGACAGCGGAGATGAACGAGAGGATGCAGAATCTGGGCGAGAGCTCGCTGAGGAACTTCACCATGGATACGGGCACCACGGAAACCAGCCTCTACAACTTCGAGGGAGAGGATTACAGAGAGAAGCAGAAGGTGAGGCACTGGGGGGCGGGAACTGTGCTTCTATTGGTTACTGTGGCACTGAGGGCGGGAACTGTCTCTAGTGTTCTAGTGCTGAAAGTTTTAGTACTTTATGTAAAGGAAAAAGACCCTTGTAGGAAACATTGTGTGTGTGTGCGTGTGTATTTGCATGTGTGTCTGTGTGTGTGTGTGTGTGTGTGTGTTGTAGATGAATATGATGGAGTGGATCGAGCCTCCAAAGCGAGAGAGAAAAGCAAACTACGCTGTGGATGCTTATTTCAGGGAGGCACTCCGAGTCAGCGAGCCCAGAGCTCCAAAGGTACACACACACACACACACACACACACACACACACACATATACACACACACACTTTTGAGTATACACCTGTTGTGTTTTATTTGATTTTCCTTTATACATTCAAGTACATTTAGTGTGTGTGTGTGTGTGTGTGTGTGTGTGTGTGTGTGTGTTTCAGGCCCCTCGTCCTCCCAAGCAGCCTAATATTCAGGATTTTCAGTTTTTCCCTCCACGTCTGTTTGAGCTACTGGAGATGGAGATACTGCATTACAGGAAGACCATTGGATACAAGGTACACACACACACACACACACACACACACACTTTCCATTGTTGAATATTACTGACTGTTGAATCTTGTTTCATTTTTCTATTTTTCTATTGTCGTTATATAGAATGTTCAGCATATAGTATATGCAGGACCTCATAAATACAGTAAGGTGTGATATGTACATACATAAGTGTGTGTGTGTGTGTGTGTATGTGTGCATAGGTTCCGAGGGCCTCTGACATCCCGAACGCAGCTCAGGTACAGAAGGAGGAACAGAAGAAGATCGATGAAGCAGAACCTCTTACACCTGAAGAGACCGAGGAGAAAGAGAAATTGCTCACACAGGTAGATATTTACACACAACAGGAAGCTGACTACATAGGCATCATTTACACTCATCCTATTTAGATTTGTTTAGTTGTTTACTGTGTGTGTGTTTTAGGGTTTTACGAGCTGGAACAAGCGTGACTTTAACCAGTTCATCAAAGCGAATGAGAAATATGGTCGAGACGACATAGACAGCATCGCCCGCGAGGTGGAGGGCAAAACACCTGAGGAGGTCATCGAATATTCAGGTACACACACACACACACACACACTCTCACACTTTCTGTCCTTTATTTCCATCTTATTACTTCTTTCATTTAAGAAAAACTTAAACACCTGAACCTATATTTTACTCAATGCAAATAATTAGGGGACCAAGCACTGAGGATGAGTAAACACCCTATAGTTATTCTATCTTTTCTTCTTCTTCTTCTTCTTCTGACTAGAGTGTCTACTGCAGCCCATAGAACTGTCTAGTAAAAAGTTATGAAATTTGGCACACTGATGGGGAAGGCTCTAAGGAACATTCTGACCAAATTTGGGCCAAGTGCTGCCAACGCTCTAGCGCCACCATCGGGTCAAATTTGGGCCTAATTATGAAGTACGTTTATGGTCATAACTTTTGAACCGCGTGAACCTAATTAGATTTTCTGCCATCTTTGATTTTGTCCAAAAAAAAAGTTTTTTCGTTACTCCTCCCCCGACAAATGTTTGTTCAATTATCACAAATTATATTATCTAAAGAATTTTGAATACTCCAAACGGTTTGTCTGTAATGGGCTAACGAATCTGACGGCCAAACAGGAAGTGAGTGATGTAACTCAGCAACGACTTCGCACACTGACACAAAACTTGGTAGGCCTGTTCAGAACCATGCCCTGAGCCTATGCAACAAATTTAATGCCAGCACCACCTACTGGTCAAAAGTAACAATAACATGCTAAAAAAATGTTTACATCTAACTGCCATTTTTGCTACTCCTCCTCCAATCTTTACCAAATTTGGTTCACATCATTTTGAGACCTGTCTGAACGAAAGAATATCGATTTTTCAAACGGTTCTCCTGCTATGTGCTGGTCAATGCAAAAAAAACAAACAAAAAAACAACAAGGATGTGAGGGTGTATCTCAGCAATGCATCTATATATCATATGAAACCTGATAAGTGTCCTCAGGACCACACCCTGAAGGTACCCAAGATGTTTCATGACTGTGCCACATAGTGGTCAAGAACTGTAACAACTTTAATTTTATACCTTATATCTTTTAAAGAATTTGTGCTTAATTTAGAATTCTTTTTTACTATAATTCCCTGGAGGATGCTGACGTGACCGCACACCAACAGCTGAAATTCAAGTGTACTTCCTGTCGACCATCTCGGATATTATGAAAAACTGTTTGTTTTTTTGCTACGCCACTTACAAATTATGTTCAGTCAACACCAAATTTGGCGCACATCACATTCACACCAAACGAACCACACGAGTTATCAAAAGAATGCTGATATTCCAAACAGTTTGCTTGTAATGTGCCAACAATTCTGATGTTTTTCTGTCTTTTCGTGTGTGTAGCTGTGTTCTGGGAGCGCTGTAATGAACTGCAGGACATTGAGAGGATCATGGCTCAGATCGAGAGAGGAGAAGCTCGAATCCAGAGACGCATCAGCATTAAAAAAGCCCTCGATGTGAAGGTCAGATTAAAACACACACCGTTACTACATCACCAGACTGTAAACATTACTAAACATTACTCCTTATTACTACCTCCTATATCACTATACCGTACATTCTTATATTACTGTTAATTGTGTGTGTGTGTGTGTGTGTGTAGATAGCGCGGTATAAAGCTCCGTTCCACCAGTTGCGTATACAGTACGGCACTAATAAAGGGAAGAACTACACAGAGGAGGAGGATCGCTTTCTGATCTGCATGCTGCACAAGATGGGTTTCGATAAGGAGAACGTGTACGAGGAGCTGCGGCAGTGTGTGAGGAACACACCCCAGTTCCGCTTCGACTGGTTCATCAAGTCCAGGACCGCCATGGTCAGTGTGTGTGTGTGTGTGTGTGTGTGTGTGTGTGTGTGTGTGTGAACATGACCTGTGCCACTAGTGTTCTATTCAGCAGGAAGCTGCCTACCTAGGCACCATTTACACTCATCCTATTTAGATTTATTTAGTTGTTACTCTGTGTGTGTGTGTGTGTGTGTGTGTGTGTGTGTGTGTGTGTTTCTCAGGAACTTCAGAGACGCTGTAACACACTCATCTCTCTGATCGAAAAAGAAAACACAGAGATTGAGGAGAAAGAAAAAGCAGAGAAAAAGAAAAGAGCTCCCAAAGGACAATCAGTAATGTCTCCTTCTCTTCTCATCTCGAACCTTCTCATCTCTAATCGTCTCTTCTGTAATCTGCTCTTCGCTCCTCTAATCTTCTCTTCTTGTCTCTCCTCTTCTTGTCTTGTCTCTTCTCTAATCTTCTCTTTTCATCTCTTCTGTAATCTTCTCTTCTTCTCTCTTGTCTTCGCTCCTCTAATCTCTTCTTGTCTTTTCTCATCTCTTCTCTTCCCTAATCTTCTCTTCTCGTCTCTTCTCATCTCTAATCATCTCTTCTGTAATCTTCTCTTCTTCTCTCTTCTCTTCGCTTCTCTAATCTTCTCTTCTTGTCTCTTCTATTCTTGTCTCAATTTTCTCTTCTTGTCTCTTTCCTTTTCATCTGTTTCTTTTCTCTTATGTCTTTTCTCCCTTTCTCTTCTTGTTCTTGTCTCTTCTACATTTTCTCTGCTCTTGTTTTTATCTTCTCTTCTATTTTCTCTTTTTTCTCCTTTCTAAATGCATACATATTGAAGGCACCCATTGCTTCTTTATTATTATTATTATTATTATTATTATTATTATTATTATTATTATTAATATTATTAGTTTTTTTGTTTGTTTGTTTCTCTCCCTGTCTCTTTCTCTTCTTCACTCTCTCTCCCTCTCCCCCTTTCTTTTAGCAGGCCCAGAAGCGTAAAGCTGAAACCTCATCTGACAGGAAGGACAAGAAGTTGAAGACCTGAGCTGCGGATTTTCTTTTTGTTACTTTCAGTAATGGAGTACGAAGATTCAGCACACAGCAGCTAAACAAAAAAAAATACGCAAAACTATAATGTAATGTCCAGCGAAGTTCAGCGTTAGGTCTAGAGCACAGGAGAAAATTTACCAAAAAAAATTCATCATTTCTTTACGATTAAGTTTTTCTCAGCTTTCGCTTTAAACACATTCGATGCACTTTTTTTGTGGAAATTTTAAATCACAATTTATTTATTGCACGCTGACATGCAATTAGCAATTTTTAAAAATTCCAATATATTCTTTATCTGTTTTTATGTTACAATACGATATTATTCTCGCGTGCTCTGCTTTGGCTTTATAAGCCGCTCAGTGATTGGGTAAATTTTTCCTTAATCACCCAGATATCCCCGATGAAACCTAGAAATTGTGTGTGGGTTTAATTTTAATTTAAAAAAAAAAACAAAACCTTACGTTTTATTTCACGCAAAGTTTTATTTACCCGAACTTCTCACAACTAAAACATCATTTGTTAAGTGTCATTTGAAGTGCTGATATATATATATATATTTTAATAAGCCGAAAGTAGCTTCATTGTTAGCTAAAATAGGTCTCAAGTTATAATCATGAACCTGATTGTCAGTGTTTATACTTTGTTCTTAATTAAACATTAAGAAAAGTGGCCAAATTATTAAAGTGACTTGCACTAGCATGATGTTAAGTAGCTGTCAAGTAGCAAGCTACGGAATATCTTATATCTTTCTGTATCGGATCTAAAAATACCGTATATAAAAACCTATAAATACCAAAAATCTATATGAAGCTTCCTTTATCCTTCTGGGGAAATATTAAAACTAGCAATGAGAATATTTTTAAGGGTCGGGCGGGGAATAAGACAACAACAATAGCAAAGTTTTTCTTTATTGATCCTTTCTTTTGCCCTCAGAAGAGTTTTGTGTAACTAAAACTACCATACTTTATTAAAGATCATTTACATATTACAGTTTAGCATTAATCTGGTTTATGTGCATCTTTATATATGTCTGGTTTCAGTGTTATTAAAAAATAATCCTAAATGATATTTTTGTTGGGTTTTTTTTTCTTGTGTTAGCTGTTAATTTTAGTATCAGATACCATAAATAAAAAAAAAAAAGTTAATGTGCTAGTTAAGGTGGCAAACTAGCTAGCTAACATGAACTATCATCTTTTATTATTTATTGTTTCTACTGTGGGGAAAAAATGTCGTGTAAATCTGAGACCTTTGAAGGAGGTAACACATTAATTTCAGTTAGTTTCTGTGCTAATTCTGAGCTAGCACGTTAGCACTGCTGTGCTCGAATGAGGCTGATAGCTTTAAACTAATCCTGTGCTGCCTATTGCTAATCCTAGTCATAAACGGACTCTTAAAGTAGGGAACTTTAGTGGTTTTGTGTGAAATTGGTGTGTTTAGTATGAAATTAGTCCATAAAAACAAAGAAAAAATAAATCTAAATGTTCTTCCACAGCGTGGTTATTGTATATTCCAGTATTTATGCGTTCTGATGACGCCATTTTGAATCTGATCCACTGAGGTAAAGGAGCGATATAATACCACATTTTGAACGCATGGAGGCGCTGTGGTTCCATTTAATCGTTAGTTTCATTTATTCCATCTTTCCCTTTGCACCTTTCATTTTCTCTCATTTCATATTTCTCCTCTCGTGTAAATTACAGAGTATGATGCTTGCGTGTTTTACATTCCTACATGGGCTTAAAACAGTTAAAATATTCAGCACGTAAAACAACATTCACCCAAAAAACGCTTTATTAAAGTTTAACCGGTGATATTAAATATTATTTATTATTATCAGCATCATCATCTTCATTTCTGCCTATAAACACAACAGCACACTTTGTGCATCAGTGCTCCTTTTAATGTTCCTCTCTCTGCGACTTCACTTCCCCCTCTTCACTTCCTGTCATTTTTAAACCATTCCAAATAATTCAGTAGAGTGTTTTAAAGTAGAAACGTTGCCCAGGAACCTCTCAAAATCTTTACCATCATTAACTATGCAATCTTTGAGTATGCATAAATATGCAAATCATGCAAAGTCTTTATTTGGAAATGAGAGCATCTTTGAATGGGTGTGCCTTTAAGGCCATAGATGGGAATGTGGGTGTGCCTTTCAGTAGAAACCAGGGACTGATTATTGATGATGTGATGCAGAGGATTGATTATTTATTATCTGAAGCAGGTGATTGGTTATTGGTTGTCTGAAGTGAAGGACTGATTACTGATTATCTGAAGCAGAGAATTGGATTATTGATTACCTGAAGCAGGGGATTGATTAGTGCTTATCTGAAGCAGGGATTGATTGGTGATTATCTGAAGCAGGGATTGATTGGTGATTATCTGGAGCAGGGGATTGATTAGTGCTTATCTGAAGCAGGGGATTGATTGGTGATTATCTGAAGCAGGGATTGATTGGTGATTATCTGAAGCAGGGGATTGATTGGTGATTATCTGAAGCAGGGGATTCATTAGTGATTATCTGGAGCAGGGGATTGATTGGTGATTATCTGAAGCAGGGATTGATTGGTGATTATCTGGAGCAGGGGATTGATTAGTGCTTATCTGAAGCAGGGGATTGATTAGTGCTTATCTGAAGCAGGGGATTGATGATTGATTATCTGAAGCAGGGGATTGATTAGTGCTTATCTGAAGCAGGGGATTGATGATTGATTATCTGAAGCAGGGGATTGATTGGTGATTACCTGAAGCAGATGATTGATTGGTGATTACCTGAAACAGATGATTGATTAGTGCTTATCTGGAGCAGGGAATTGATTAGTGATTATCTGAAGCAGGGGATTGATTGGTGATTACCTGAAGCAGGGGATTCATTAGTGATTACCTGAAGCAGGGGATTGATTGGTGATTATCTGAAGCAGGGGATTGATTGCTGATTATCTGAAGCAGGGGATTGATTAGTGATTATCTGAAGCAGGGGATTGATTGGTGATTACCTGAAACAGATGATTGATTAGTGATTATCTGGAGCAGGGGATTGATTAGTGATTATCTGAAGCAGGGGATTGATTGGTGATTACCTGAAACAGATGATTGATTGGTGATTATCTGAAGCAGGGGATTGATTGCTGATTACCTGAAGCAGGGGATTGATTGGTGATTATCTGAAGCAGGGGATTGATTGGTGATTACCTGAAACAGATGATTGATTAGTGATTATCTGGAGCAGGGGATTGATTGGTGATTATCTGAAGCAGGGGATTGATTGGTGATTACCTGAAGCAGATGATTGATTGGTGATTATCTGGAGCAGGGGATTGATTGGTGATTACCTGAAGCAGGGGATTGATTGGTGATTATCTGAAGCAGGGGATTGATTGGTGATTACCTGAAGCAGATGATTGATTGGTGATTACCTGGAGCAGGGGATTGATTGGTGATTACCTGGAGCAGGGGATTGATTGGTGATTATCTGGAGCAGGGGATTGATTGGTGATTATCTGAAGCAGGGGATTGATTGGTGATTATCTGAAGCAGGGGATTGAATACTGATTATCTGAAGTCAGGAACAGATTATTAAATAAAGCTAAATAATGAATCTGCACATGACAGTTGATTTTACAAAGAAAGTTATTTTTTATTCTGCTAGTTAGCAAGCTGTTACGACTCTGTATATGTTTTAGAGGAAACGGAGCAGACAAATCTCTGAGGAAATCTGTTCAGCCTCATTGTTCTTGCTGCCGAGGTCGAGTTTGTTCCTGCCGAACAATCCACTCCCCCACACGCTCCTCCTCCTGTGCTGCAAGAGCGAAGTGTGTGAAAGAGGGGCCAGTCATCGAGGCCGCGATGACTTAAAAACAGTATTGAAACTTTCTCTCTTTTTTTCCTTCTCTTTCTTCAACCACAGCATTTCATCAATGTTGAACCAAGGTCCATTTTCTTTTTCATTTCCCTCCACGACTGGAGAAAAGGACAGACGATTCATTGCAAGGACGCTGCCTCCGTCTGCAATTAGATTTTTTTAGATTCTGACCCATTGTGTGAGGTTTAGTCCTGAGTCCAGACATTTTAAGATTTAAAAAAAAAAAAAAGATTCATTCTCACAATTAATGTTAAGATAAAACCCCAATATTAATGATGTGACTATTTTAGGTTTGACATTTTATAGCGCTGTTGTCAAAAATGAGTTGAAATGGAAACGTTTCCGAGGGGAAAAGGGGGATGCGCTTGTCCTTTATTGTCACTGGAGGGTGGAATTAAAGTGTCACAGTATGAAAAAAAAAGCTAAATATTGAAATGAAGGAGCTAAAGCTGTAAGGCTAACGTACATCCAACGATATCTTTTATGTATGTAGACACAGGCTGAAATCTTCCTGCTGTTCGAACGTCATCGCCGTAATTTCAGTTATCGTGTAAAATGGCCGTGATCGCGCACAGCTACACCTTCTCCTTCACTACAAACCGGAATTGGGTTGGAAGGTGGAGCTAAAAGGACAGGGTCCAGGGGGCGGGGCTGAGGATAATATATTCAAATGAGCACTGAGTATAAATGGAGGATGTGTTAATGTTTGATATTACTGTGTGTGAGTGTGTGTGTGTGAGTGTGTGTGTGTGTGTGTGTGTTAGTAGAAAGTGGGGTGTTAATAAGGTAGATGAATTCATTTTTAAGGTGAGAACTCATAAATAGCAGCTCTTTGTAAGGTGAGTAATATTTGTGTGCGGCTTCCTACTGTCTCTCACACACACTCTCTCTCTCTCTCTCACACACACACTCACGCACACACACACAAACACACACGCACACACACACCACACATGCACGCACATATACACACTCGTGATTAGTGTGAGCCTTTTTCCCTCAAGTTTTTAGTCCATCTGTTCTGAAGCAAAAATCTTCCGTCTGCCTGCTCACACACGCACACACACACACACACACACACACACACACACACACACACACACACGATTTATCTTTCTCTAATTTGTCTCTCCAAGTAGAACCCTTTTTTGGAAGCTCCAAATTGTTAATTATCCAGCGATCCCTTAAAGAACTCTTGAAGAAGCTTTTTTTCCCCCTAAGACTGTATGTGCTTAGAACATTTGAGAACCCTTAAGTGTTCTTTGCTAGCCCCTCTTGAGGAACCCTTGATGGTTCTATGTAGAAACCTACAACGTTTTCCTATCAGAACCCTATTCTAGAAGCTAAGAACCAAGTGAACCTTTAAAAAAAAAAACCTTGAAGAACCCAGATTGTATGTGCTTAGAACATTTTGGAACCCTTAAGTGTTCTTTAGTAGTCCTTCTGAAGGAACCATTCATGCTTCTTTGTACACTCTTAAAAATGAAGGTTCCAAAAAGGTGTTTTCGTCCTGATGCCATAGGAGAACCCTTTTAAGTTGCGCCGAGAACCTTTTAATCTGAAGTTCTTTAGAGAATCATCTGGTGCTTTAAAGAACCCAGAAATGGTTCTTCACAGCAATGCCACAAGGAACCACGTTATCATAAGTTCTTAAAAAAAAAAGCAAACACCTTTGTTAGTTATTTTACGGAACCAAAATAAGGTTCTTAACAGTGATGCGAGGAGAACCTTTTCCAGTCCCACCAAGAACCTTACAGGGTTCAGTTTAAGCTCTAATAAAACATCTTTAATCTCCAAAGAACCATGTAGCTCAACTCAAGAACCCTACAATGAAAAACGGTTTGTGACAAGAAGAACCCATGGTGCTGTAAAGAACCATTGAAGAACTTTTATTTTAAGAGTGTACAACCATACAGTGGTGTTCTTCTTTCAGAACCCTTGTTTTGGAAGCTAAGAATCCTTAATTATCCAATGATCCCTTAAGGAACCGTTGAAGAACCCATTTTTGTAAGAGTGTGTGTGGTACAAACGTTTTTCTTTTGGTTTTGTCTAGAACCCGGAGAGAGTATAACGTTGAGCTCTTTTGAAGTTCTCCATCACGTCGACGTAAGTTCCATGGTAAAAGTGTCATGTCTGGGTTCTCCAGTGTCGCATCATCAGCTTTATCTGTAACTTGCGAGTGTAGCGGTTTAGCCACGGACGCATCCTGAACCGGCGACAGCTATTCACTCGCTTTGTTCGCACACTAGCATGGCTAGCTAATTAAATTAGGCCAACTAGTGGCTAGAAAATTAGCCGCACTAGCCGTGATGTTGTTCACTGCAAATACGAATATGAATGTGACATCAACGGTTTAATTATCGTGCTCGTGGAGATTATTATGGGATGGCGTACGTTGACAAAGTCACATGACAACGCAGTTGTTGAATTTCTGCAAAATGCGAAGCTCAGAGGGACTGCGGAAGAATTCTGTATTATTTTATTTAAAGAATAGACCAGGTACTGAAAGTGTAGTGGGCCACACACACACACACACACACACTCATTAGTACCCAAATGACCCAGTGTGACAAAACCTCAGTCACGTTCGCTTTGTTGTTCACTGAAGTGGAAATCCAATCTCCTGCTCTGTGTGTGTGTGTGTGTGTGTGTGTGTGTGTGTGTGAACACTATGCTTGTTACATGCCCTTCTTTATTCCGCGGACGAGTGTTAACGTGTCCGAGACAGAAAATGAAGACGAGAGACGGAACGAGAGCGAGAGACGATGAAGCGAACTAGAGTAGAAAAAACGGGAGGATGGGGGGGGGGGGGGGGAGAAAGAGTGATAAAAAAGAAAGGGGGAGTGAATGAGAGGAGCGAGAATCAAATGGGAGGAAGAGAAATGGAGAGGCTTATTGAAAGAGATGTTGGGAGGAAAGACAGAGTGAAATAGGTCAAAGAGTGGAGAGGAGGAAGTAAAAAAACATGGAGGGAAAGAGTGGGAGTGTAACGGCGAGAGAGAGAGAGAGAGAGGAAGAAGTGGAGTGACGGAGAGACTAAAAGATAATAAATAGAATAAATAAAGGCGGATGGCGAGAGAGGATGGAGGGGAAAGAATGTGGAGAGGAAGATGGAGGGATAGATTGAAAGAGAGGACAAAGAAAGACAAAGAAAGGACGAGTGAAAGAGAGGAAAATGGTTCTTTAAGTGTTCATTCTATAAATTCGGGTTCTTCTAAAAACGGGTTCTGCTTGGAAGAATGTTGTAGGGTTCTCTAGGGTTAAGGGTTCTAGATTTTCTAACGTGTTCTTCCTTTGCTTCTTTTACTAGCTTCATGAAAAGGGTTCTACTTGGAACACGCGGTTGTAGGGTTCTACCCATTTTACTTTTACGAGTCTGCTCAGGGGGGGAAACTAAGAACCCATAGGAGTTCAAAATATTCTAAGAGTGTACTACTAATAAGGAAGCTGTAGGGTTCTACTTAGAACCTTTAATGAGTCCCCCAGAGGGAAATACATGTGGGTTCTTTAAGAGTTCACCGGATAACGAAGGCTAAAAAACTTCAGACTGTTAAAGGGCTCTCTGTCAAACCTTTCCGTTTCCTTCAGAGCGACAGCTGGAGAACCCCGAGGGGTCGTAAAAGTGTAGACTCGTCGATAAAAAGGCTTCTCTCAGGTCGCATTGGATAATTAATGGTTCTTAGTTCCTTAGACAGGGAAACGCCGTTGTTAAAACTCTTAAAGGTTCCCATCTAGAACACCTAAAGGACCCTTGAGAACGCAGGACCCGGTGTTTGCACATGTACGCGCGTTTCTGACTGTTAAACTCTTTTATGTAAGCGATCATTAAATTCCCGGTCTCTCTCGGATTAAACAACTCGGACGTATCTGAGCTGAAGGAAGACATTTTTACACTCCGATTCGTAATTATCGCCTTTTCTTTAAATATATATTTAATTTTTTTCATTGTTCTGCGGTTCTTTAATTCCACACGGCTGCCTGAAAGTAACACGATGATTACGGAATGACTTTATTCATCAATTCTCTCTCTCTCTCTCTCTCTCTCTCTGATACCGTTCCCTTTTTTAATGAGAAAGTGTCTTTATTTTAAGGTTTAAACTCTCCTACTGAGTGTGAGTGTGTGTGTGAGTGTGTGTGTGTGTGATGAACCAAGGTCGATGTAAAAGTTATCCGTGTGGAACACGACTGTATTCTCTCATCCATAAAGTGTTCAGAGTTCATCCTGTCAGAAATATGTGTTTAAAACATCGGGGGTCAATTAGAGGTCGTTTAATATCCATTACCCCACGGCGCTGCCGAGTTCTGCGTGCTGATTGGCCAGAAGGTGTTGATTAGTTCTCTATAACAGCACGATTATTATTATTATTATTATTATTATTATTATTATTACTATTACTATTATATATATATATATATATCATTATTATTGTTATATTATTATTTAAATTTTTTATAATTTTTATTATAATTTTTATTTTTATTTATTATTATTATTATTATTATTATTATTATTATTATTATTATTATTATTATTGTTGTTGTATATTTTGAATCAGCAGATGTTCATCCTGGTGTAAATCTTCTGTTTCATCAGAGAGAAAGCATAAGATTAAAAGATACATAGTTTCTCCCTCTTTTAATCACCACGAGTAGCATATCTTAAGATCTCTCTCTCTCTCGCTCTCTCTCTCTCGCTCTCTCTCTCTCTCGCTCTCTCCATCTCCTTTTCTTTTCATTATTCTTTTGTAGCGTTGCTTTCATCTCACTTTAAATGGACCCACAAAGTCACCTGTACTTTGAATTAAGAGAGAGAGAGAGAGATAGCAGAGATAAGGAACTTAAATGGAAGTTGCTGTGTGTGTGTGTGTGTGTGTGTGTGTGTGTGTGTGTGTGTGTGTGTGTGTGTGTGTGTGTGTGCATCTCATGAGGATGAAAGACATTATGAGGACAAAAATTATGTTTCCCGTAAGAGGTATGCATTGAAATTTGTAGTGGGGACCTTGGGGATGAGTGGGTGTGTGCGTGAGTGTGCGCGTGTGTGTGTGTGTGTGGGTGTGTGCGTGCGTGTGTGTGTGTGCGCGTATGTGTGTACGTGTGTGTGTGCGTACGTGTGGTAACTATATCTAGGACCACCGCAGAACATTTGGTTCCCACAAGTACAGTAGTACCAGAATGTGTGTGTGTGTGTGTGTGTGTGTGTGTGTGTGTGTGTGTGTGTGTGTGTGTGTGTGTGCACCATGAGGATGAAAGACATTATGAGGGCACAAATTCTGGTTCCCACAAGGGAATGGTAGGATGTGGTGTGTGTTTTTATATACGGTCTATACAGGTGCATCTCAAAAAATTAGAATATCATTGAAAAGTTATTTTTTTCCCGTAATTGAATTCAAAAAGTGGAACTTTCATATATTCTGGTTTCATTACACATAGAGCGAAATATTTCAAGCCGTTTTTTGTTTGTTTTACTCTCGATGATTACGGATCACAGCTCACGGAAATCAAAAATCAACTATCTCAGAATATTGTAATAAAGAATTTATAACACAGAAATGTGGACCTGAGAAGACTCTGATCAGAGAATTAACTCCAAACACCTGTGAAGGTTTCCCGAGGCTTTAATCTCTCTGTCTGGTTCAGTACACAAATACAATCACGGGGAAGATGGAAGTAAACGCTGCGTTTCATTTGGAAATCAAGGTTCCGGAGTCTGGAGGAAGAGTGGAGAGGAGCAGAATCCCAGCTGCTTGAAGTCCAGTGTGAAGTCTCCACAGTCGGTGATGATTTGGGTTGCCATGTCATCTGCTGGTGTCGGTCCAGCGTGTTTTCTCAAGTCGAGAGTCGATGTAGTGTCTCCCAGGAGATTTTAGATACTTCATGCTTCCATCTGCTGACGAGCTTCATAGAGACGCTGATTTCCTTTTCCAGCAGGACTCTGCACCTGCCCACAGTGCCAAAACTTCTGCTTCACTCATAGTATTACTGTGCTTGATTGTCCAGCCGACTCAACTTCTGATTTCTACCTCTAATGTTTGCAACGAACACGTTATACACTTTATAGTTTAAACTCTTTAGAATGTATGAATATGCATGAATATGCAAATTAGAAACATCCCCACATCTTCCATTCTCCCGATAACGTTACCACCTATTGACACCAGCTATCTAGCTATCTTTAGCATTGAGATTTTACAGTGAAAATGTTCCAGGTACCACATTATCTGCAGAGAAGCGTTTTAATTCGTTTCTTTGTTTACTTGTTTGTTTATTTGTTTATTAGGTCCTACAGGCCGATTGTGTTCTGTCAGTATTCAACGGTTCGGACTTCCAGTCGCCGATGTCCTGTTAGTGGCCGTTTGATTGCTTGAATGATCTAGAAAGCAGTAAGAATCGCGGCTCCGCGGTGCTTGTTCGAGTCCTCCGTCGTGAAGCGTCGCCTCTCGAACAAGGAAGGAGAAAGGGGGGGGACGGGGGACGGGGGACGGTTTCTTAGAAACTCAGGGTGCTTTTATAGAGAAATAAGGTTATGTGTGTGTGTGTGTGT
>NC_030443.2:922853-925353 GCF_001660625.3 Ictalurus punctatus
GTGTAAAGGGTGTAAAGTGTGTAGTGTGTAAAGGGTGTAAAGTGTGTAGTGTGTAAAGGGTGTAAAGTGTGTAGTGTGTAAAGGGTGTAAAGTGTGTAAAGTGTGTAGTGTGTAAAGGGTGTAAAGTGTGTAGTGTGTAAAGGGTGTAAAGTGTGTAGTGTGTAAAGGGTGTAAAGGGTGTAAAGTGTAAAGGGTGTAAAGGGTATAAAGTGTGTAAATGGTGTAAATGGTGTAAAGTGTGTAAAGGGTATAAAGGGTGTAAAGGGTGTAAAGTGTGTAGTGTGTAAAGGGTGTAAAGTGTGTAGTGTGTAAAGGGTGTAAAGGGTGTAAAGTGTGTAAATGGTGTCAATGGTGTAAAGTGTGTAAATGGTGTCAATGGTGTAAAGTGTGTAAAGGGTATAAAGGGTGTAAAGGGTGTAAAGTGTGTAGTGTGTAAAGGGTGTAAAGTGTGTAGTGTGTAAAGGGTGTAAAGTGTGTAGTGTGTAAAGGGTGTAAAGGGTGTAAAGTGTGTAAATGGTGTAAATGGTGTAAAGTGTGTAAATGGTGTAAATGGTGTAAAGTGTGTAAATGGTGTCAATGGTGTAAAGTGTGTAAAGGGTGTAAAGTGTGTAAAGGGTGTAAAGTGTGTAGTGTGTAAAGGGTGTAAAGTGTGTAGTGTGTAAAGGGTGTAAAGTGTGTAGTGTGTAGTGTGTAAAGGGTGTAAAGTGTGTAGTGTGTAAAGGGTGTAAATGGTGTAAAGGGTATAAAGTGTGTAAATGGTGTCAGTGGTGTAAAGTGTGTAAAGGGTGTAAAGTGTGTAGTGTGTAAAGCGTGTAAAGGGTATAAAATGTGTAAATGGTGTCAGTGGTGTAAAGTGTGTAAAGGGTTAACGTTAAATAAGAAGTCTTGTCCTGTTTTAAGAAAACACAGTAACAGATGAGGTGAAGGCAAACACACCCCCTGATGTGAAGTCTGTTATTCCATGTGTCACGTTTCTCGCCTACATCACGCCTATCGACCGGCGTTTACACAATGACCATTTGTTCAGGATTCGCTTAGTTAGAAATGAAGAAATAAAATCTTTTAATTAAGCTTGTAAATGACTTTGTCGAAAAATGACCCTGCCTCATGCGCTATGGTCGCTATGGTTACTTCCATCCAAACACGGTAACCTATAAATGATTCCTAATTAAAATGAAGAGTTCAATTGTACCATAAACATTAGTCGATACCATAAAAGGTCAGGACTGCAGGGCGACCCGGTGCAGAAGCACGCTGACGTTGTAACCATGTTTGATTGGCCACCGCAGCTCGGCTCGGGCTGAGTGGGAAACCAGTTCAGATGATTAATCACGTGAACAGAGTGTCTGTGAATACGGCTGTCCTGCTCCATTAATGTTCGGCTTTATCCTTCGTGCATCAGCCACACGGTCACATGAACACGCCACATACGCGCCTCAGACTTTACACTGCGTATCTGTTTTACATGATATTTTATAATACCAGCCCGATTCCAAAAAAGTTGGGACGCTGTGTGAAATGTAAATAAAAACAGAATGCAATGATTTGCAGATCTCTTTTTGATGATATTACGTGGATATGCACAGTCTTCACAATTTTAGGTTGAGGAACATTATTCTGAAATTGCTCCACATATTGTAGATGCAGTTTTTCACAGATTGGTGAACTTCTGCCCATCTTTACTTCTGAAAGACTCCGCCTCTCTAAGATCCTCTCTTTATACCCAATCATCTTACTGACCTGCTCCCAATTAACCTCCTGCTGTTTCTTTTTACTAACACTTACCGTTCCAGCCTGTTGTTGCCCCGTCCCAACGTTTTTGAGACGTATTGCGGCTTATTGTTTTTCCTTAAAATGGTTCATTTCCTCAGTTTAAACGTTCAATATGTTTTCTACGTTCTATTGTGAATAACCGACGGCTTTATGAGATCCTGTGCAAATCACTGCGTTCTGTTTATATTTACATTTCACACAGCGTCCCAACTTCTTTGGAATTAGGGTTGTATTTAGAACGACAAATACAGCGGCTTTTTTTAACTTGAATTAGCCAAACTAGACATGAGTTCGTTTTTTTTTAGAAAGCAACAGATCATTTAAAGAGAATCGCACAGGAACGTGTCATGTTCTACTTGTCCCAAGCACCAGCAGGCTGGTTAATGATGCTGTGTCCCCTACAAAGAAAACGGAGAAATGCAGATTTAACATGATGTAATATACAATATGTGGATATTCTGGGGGTTCACTGACATGATTTTATATTTATATCACAATCTCATGTTGATCATTAAACAGCGTCCTGTAGAAGGAGTTCTTACAGTCGCAAAAAACGATATCCCTTAAATAATTCAGCGTAGATCAGATTTTTGTCTTAATTTGGCTACCTGGGTTAAATAAAGTTTAAATAAATTAAATAAAACGACTTACCAGTTTCCATCTCAGGAGATTATGTCATAGTTACCGATAATCTCAGTAATCGTTAGAAATACGTTGAAGCCGAAAA
>NC_030443.2:930353-937853 GCF_001660625.3 Ictalurus punctatus
GGCGGAGGACGAAGAGAAGGAGGGAGGAAGGGAGGGAGGAAGGGGGGGAGAAAGAATCAGACGTCTTTGTTTTGAAATTTAAAGCTGCAGCTCGGCCAGAGATGAAGTCTGAAAAACCGAATATTTAATTTTGCACTACAATAATTTGTCGCCATAAACATCCTAACACTTTGAATATTAGGCCACGCCCCCTATCCGAGTCTGATTTGATGTGTGAGCGCGCTTTTCGTTCGCTCGACTGTTAGCGCCTGCGCTGGTTAGCCACACTAGCCTGCTAGCTCCAGCGTAATGCTGGGTGATGACGTTGTCGCGATATGAATATTTAATATCGGCGCTGATTTGTTTAAAACATATCAAAACGCAGGAAACGCAGGAGAAAGAGCGCACACACAAGGGTGTTTTACATAATTTATGAAAAATGTGTTTAAAAGTGTGTCGGATTGAAAGAGAGCTAATATTTTATTCATAAAAGTGAAAAACAAGAACAACAAACGTAGCATCTGAAGATGCAGTGTGTGTGTGTGTGTGTGTGTGTGTGTGTGTGTGTGTGTGAGGGCGTTCAGAGGATGTCTGCTCAAAGCAAAGTCAATCAAATTGCAAACATCAAAGCTATACACACACACACACACACACACACACACACACACACACACACACACACACAAAACGTCTAATTCAGCCTCACAGAACATTCTTCTTCCCTCAGACCGTCTCCAGCAAACTCCCGCGCTTTTATATGAGAACAAAAGTGTGTGTTATTGCTGCTGACGGCGTCTGGGCGTCTAAGGGAGGTCGGCACGTTCCCGGACGCCGTGTTCCTCTCAAATCAGACATCAACATCAAAATGAAGACTGCGGATCTCCCTTTGTTTCGCTGCACTTTACAAGCAGCACGTAGAACCCGAGTTAAAGACAGGAGCTTCTCCCGAAGGTCATGTTCCTGAGCACGATGTTCTGCTGAAAATCAGTCATGACATTTGGAGAAAAAAAAAAAAAAAAAAAAAATCACACAAAGACACAAAGTTGCTTTTTCTCTTTTATAAAGCTTAAAAAAGTTTAAAGGAGTGCTTGACACTGAGCTAATATACAGCTGCTAATGGGTCGTCATCCCAAGTGCTCCAAATTGGGCGATTTTTAATTTTCCTAATTCTTTTTCTGAGTGATTACCTCTGTGTGTATTGGCATTCCAAAACCTCCAAACCTATCATTTTACTTAGTTTAATGACGATGGCCATCTTTGTGTCAATTCACACAATAAAAATTTCGGTTTACGGAAACCTCAAAAATCTCAGCTCAGGATGGTCTTAGGTCCTTGGGACGAAATCTGTTCTCTAGAGGAGATTACAAGGTACACGTACAGATAGAAACATTTTGCACATTCGTCTGTTCCTTAGACTTAGAAGTTACACCCAAATGCGATGCTGAAGATTGCTCACAGTGCCACTTTTAGGGTCAGTTTATAACTGGAAGGGTTCGAGTCTCGGTCTTAAATTTTTCAGGGGTGCCTGGGTAAGTATAGTGTAGTGTGCATGCAGAATATTTCAGGTTTGAGACTTATTTTTCTTTTCTTTTTTTTTATGGGGGCAAGAAAGTGCAATAAAAAAAAAACTCCACCCGTTTCAGATCGAATATTTCTGGTAGGGGACGAGCTGCAAACCTGAAATTTTCAGAGAAATAAGTGCTCTGTAGTAGCATTCTGCTGTGAAAATTTTGAGTTTGAGCTTCCACTGGTTACAGAGCTAGGGCTAGTAGAAATCTGGGGAAAAGCCTGCTTTATTCATGCATTCTAAGAAATGAACAGATGTAATATAAGCATAATGAGTAATAAAAATGACGGTATTTTACAGTGATTATGATTGAACATTGAACCGAATGGGAAATCTAGAACAGGGCGAAATTCTGTAATAAATCCTAGAAATGAGACCGAAATTCTAAAACGGAACCAGATTTTGGAATAAATAATTCTCCGTAGATCCACTGTACATTTTGGACTTTTAGAACATAACGCGGAAAAACAACCTCGAGAGAAAAACATTCATGGGACATTCTAGAAGAGGGACAGAATTCCGTCGCATGAAAAGCGAATGCTAAATCCGACATCACTTTAAAAACTGAGTCACTACGTTTATTGACGAAAGGTTATTTCTGCGGTTCCACCATCAGCTCTGTTCTTACGTTGAACTCTTCGTTTTCGTTAAACACTAAACGGGAACGTTCCCATAAAGCTCTGGCTGAAATTATTCGAGTTTCGCTTCAAACTTCTGTTCAAGTTACAGTTAAAATCAAACTCAGACGAGGAAATATAAGCAAGATCACACTGAAGTACATTTACACACTGTGGGTGGAATGTCAAGGCAATGCAAACCAACACACACTCACACACACACACACACACACCACCTACACATGAACTGTATGAACTGATGGAGTGCCCATATATACAGAACACATAGACAGTAACAGAAAGCTACTGCTCCACATTGCAGCGGTTCTCTCTAAACACGTCGAGATTTCTTTCAGTTGTTTTCTAAAATAATTTGACACGTGGATGATTTATTTATTTATTTTAAATTTATTATTTTTATGTTTTTATGTTTTTTTTTTTTTTTACAAATTAGCGTATAATTCGTGAATATTTACAAATGATTTCTTTGAGCTTTTACACAATTCGTTTATGTTCTTGTGATTTTACATGATTGACTTTTTCACATGATTTGTTTAATTTCAACGATTTTTTTTATAATACATTTTTATTACGATAATTTATTGTTATGATGTTAGAATGATTTTCAATTTTTATTTAATTACTTTTTAACGATTTTTCATTTCATTTCAAATCAATTTTAAACATGAATCGTTTACTTTAATGTGATTTCACGAATGACTTTTACGTCTGATTTTGTTTATTTACCGTATTTATCTGCTTATTAAAATGATTCATTCATTTCCACGTGATTGAAAAAAAGCTATTTTACTTTTCTTTTTTTTTACACAAATGATTCATTTATATTGATATGGATTTTATTTATTTATTTATTTATTTTACAGATTATTACATTTCAACTGATTTTCAGACATTATTGTAGGGATACATGTAGGGAACGTGGGATTATTTTTCAGATGAAAAACTCTTTTTCCCATGTGAGTAACACGATGGTGTGTGAAGCGTACGTCTCAGTTCGTCCGGAGGTTCCTTCCTTCACAGCTCCGTGTGTGGTACTTTCTCTTCGCAGCTGTCCCCACTGGCTCGCTCGCTGGCCGTTAAACCACTGATGTGCATAAAGCTGCTCTGAGACGATCCCTATTGTAAAAAAGTGCCATAAACATAACTTTCTATTCTGTTGTTCTGTTGTTGCTGTAAATCGCCGGTTCTCTGCGGGCGTGTTCGCGCTATACATTACAAAACAGAGGAGAGAAGGAGGTGAAGATGGAGTATGGGTGATAAAGAGGGAGATAAAGAAAAGGAAAAAAGAAAAGATGGAGTAATAGAGAAGCATGGGAATTGATAGAAAGGCCGATAAAAAAGAGGAGGTGATAAAACGAGAGATAAAGTGAGGGATAAAGGAAAAGGGAAAGAAACAGATTATTGCATTAAAGAGAGAGAGAGAGAGAGAGAGAGAGAGAGAGAGAGAGAGAGAGAGAGAGAAAGAGAGAGAGAGAGAGAGAGAGAGAGAGAGAGAGAGAGAGAGAGAGAGAGAGAGAAAGAGAGAGAGAGAGAAAGAACGGCAGGTGGAGAGAGGCAGAATGAAAATGTAAAAAAAAGAATGTGATTGTAGTGAGTGTGTGTTAGTGTGTGATTGTAGTGAGTGTGTGTTAGTGTGTGATTGTAGTGAGTGTGTGTTAGTGTGTGATTATAGTGAGTGTGTGTTAGTGTGTGATTGTAGTGAGTGTGTGTTAGTGTGTGATTATAGTGAGTGTGTTAGTGTGTGATTATAGTGAGTGTGTGTTAGTGTGTGATTATAGTGAGTGTGTGTTAGTGTGTGATTGTAGTGAGTGTGTGTTAGTGTGTGATTGTAGTGAGTGTGTGTTAGTGTGTGATTGTAGTGAGTGTGTGTTAGTGTGTGATTGTAGTGAGTGTGTGTTAGTGTGTGATTATAGTGAGTGTGTGTTAGTGTGTGATTGTAGTGAGTGTGTGTTAGTGTGTGATTGTAGTGAGTGTGTGTTAGTGTGTGATTGTAGTGAGTGTGTGTTAGTGTTTGATTGTAGTGAATGTGTGTTAGTGTGTGATTATAGTGAGTGTGTGTTAGTGTGTGATTGTAGTGAGTGTGTGTTAGTGTGTGATTGTAGTGAGTGTGTGTTAGTGTTTGATTGTAGTGAATGTGTGTTAGTGTGTGATTATAGTGAGTGTGTGTTAGTGTGTGATTGTAGTGAGTGTGTGTTAGTGTGTGATTATAGTGAGTGTGTGTTAGTGTGTGATTGTAGTGAGTGTGTGTTAGTGTGTGATTATAGTGAGTGTGTGTTAGTGTGTGATTGTAGTGAGTGTGTGTTAGTGTGTGATTATAGTGAGTGTGTGTTAGTGTGTGATTATAGTGAGTGTGTGTTAGTGTGTGATTGTAGTGAGTGTGTGTTAGTGTGTGATTATAGTGAGTGTGTGTTAGTGTGTGATTATAGTGAGCATGACATTAGTGTTCAGGTTTTTGCTAAATAAAGTTGTGTGTATGTGTGTTTTTTTTGTGTAGGTATTAAACCCACATATTATTATCTCATCTGAGTGTGTGTGTGTGTGTGTGTGTGTGTGTGTGTGTCTGTCAGTCTGTCTGTCTCTGGGGAAAATCAGTGTCATGTGCACACGTTCCTTTAGGGACATTCTAGTCCTCATGATAACTGAAACACAGCGACAGGCGTCAATCATCATGAGGGTGGCTCAGGAGAAATTAATCTGAGGATAATGTTACCATGGTGATCAGTGTGTGATGCAACACACACATGGAAACACATACGTGAACACACAAACATACATAAACACAATTTCTGGAACAGTTCAGCTAACTTCATTAATTATGATTGGCGGAGAAAAGTGTACTGACTACACCACACCAGAACCAAACAGACCCGAACAGAGCAGATCAGATCCAATCAGATCAGATCAGAACCAACTACACCACACCAGAACCGAACAGATCAGATCAGATCAGATCAGATCAGAACCAACTTCACCACACCAGAACCGAACAGATCAGATCAGATCAGATCAGAACCAACTACACCACACCAGAACCAAACAGACCCGAACAGAACAGATCAGATCCAATCAGATCAGATCAGAACCAACTTCACCACACCAGAACCGAACAGAACAGATCAGATCAGAACAGAATGGAACATAAAATGTTGTAGTTTTTACCTGTTTGTAAAATAACCATTTTGTTTTCTCCACAGGTGTGCTATTGACTGTGTGTGTGTGTGTGTGTGTGTGTGTGTGTGTGTGTGTGTGGAGGATCAGCAGTAGTCTTACAGAGGATCTAGGCAAGAAATCTGTAGGAACTCCCACGAGTGTGGAGCTCAGATTTACAGGATTACACACATCACTGCACAGACGGAGCGAGAGAGAGAGAGAGAGAGAGAGAGAGAGAGACAGAGAGAGAGAGAGAGAGAGAGAGAGAGAGAGAGAGAGACAGAGAGAGAGAGACAGAGAGAGAGAGAGAGAGAGAGAGAGAGAGTTATCTGTCTGTGTCTCCTACTATCTACCTTTCTTTCTGTCTCTCAGATTGTCTGTCTGCCACTTTGTTGATGTTATTATCTGTCTGTAGCTCTATCAGTGTTATCTGTCTGCTTGTCTCTCTTATTATCTGGCTGTCTCTCTCTCTCTCTTCCTATCTGTCTCTCTCTCTTATTATCTGGCTGTCTCTCTCTCTCTCTTCCTATCTGTCTCTCTCTCTTATTATCTGGCTGTCTCTCTCTCTCTCTCCCTATCTGTCTCTCTCTCTTATTATCTGGCTGTCTCTCTCTCTCTCTTCCTATCAGTCTCTCTCTCTTATCTCTTCATATCTGTCTCTCTCTCGTATTATCTGCCTGTCTCTTTTATGTCTTCCTATCTGTCTCTCTCTCTCTCTCTGACTGGCTGTTAATGATGGTAGGCGGGGTTAGATTCGGTGGTTGTTTATGATGGTAGGCGGGGTTAGATTCGGTGGTTGTTTATGATGGTAGGCAGGGTTAGAGTAGGTGGTTGTTTATGATGGTAGGCGGGGTTAGAGTAGGTGGTTGTTTATGATGGTAGGCGGGGTTAGAGTAGGTGGTTGTTTATGATGGTAGGCGGGGTTAGAGTAGGTGGTTGTTTATGATGGTAGGCGGGGTTAGAGTAGGTGGTTGTTTATGATGGTAGGCGGGGTTAGATTCGGTGGTTGTTTATGATGGCAGGCGGGGTTAGATTCGGTGGTTGTTTATGATGGTAGGCGGGGTTGGTCATTATGATGGTAGGCGGGGTTAGAGTAGGTGGTTGTTTATGATGGTAGGCGGGGTTAGAGTAGGTGGTGGTTTATGATGATAGGCGGGGTTGGTCATTATGATGGTAGGCGGGGTTAGATTCGGTGGTTGTTTATGATGGTAGGTGGGGTTAGAGTAGGTGGTTGTTTATGATGGTAGGCGGGGTTAGATTCGGTGGTTGTTTATGATGGTAGGTGGGGTTAGAGTAGGTGGTTGTTTATGATGGTAGGCG
Organism: Ictalurus punctatus; assembly: GCF_001660625.3. Lineage (NCBI taxonomy): Eukaryota > Metazoa > Chordata > Actinopteri > Siluriformes > Ictaluridae > Ictalurus > Ictalurus punctatus. The sequence goes on from NC_030443.2 coordinate 937,008, forward strand.
GGGTTAGATTCGGTGGTTGTTTATGATGATAGGCGGGGTTAGAGTAGGTGGTTGTTTATGATGGTAGGCGGGGTTAGAGTAGGTGGTTGTTTATGAAGGTAGGCGGGGTTGGTCATTATGATGGTAGGCGGGGTTAGAGTAGGTGGTTGTTTATGATGGTAGGCGGGGTTAGATTCGGTGGTTGTTTATGATGGTAGGCGGGGTTAGAGTAGGTGGTTGTTTATGATGATAGGCGGGGTTGGTCATTATGATGGTAGGCGGGGTTAGAGTAGGTGGTTGTTTATGATGGTAGGCGGGGTTGGTCATTATGATGGTAGGCGGGGTTAGAGTAGGTGGTTGTTTATGATGGTAGGCGGGGTTAGAGTAGGTGGTTGTTTATGATGGTAGGCAGGGTTGGTCATTATGATGGTAGGCGGGGTTAGAGTAGGTGGTTGTTTATGATGATAGGCGGGGTTGGTCATTATGATGGTAGGCGGGGTTAGATTGGGTGGTTGTTTATGATGGTATGCGGGGTTAGAGTAGGTGGTTGTTTATGATGGTAGGCAGGGTTGGTCATTATGATGGTAGGCGGGGTTAGAGTAGGTGGTTGTTTATGATGGTAGGCGGGGTTAGAGTAGGTGGTTGTTTATGATGATAGGCGGGGTTGGTCATTATGATGGTAGGCGGGGTTAGATTCGGTGGTTGTTTATGATGGTAGGCGGGGTTAGAGTAGGTGGTTGTTTATGATGATAGGCGGGGTTGGTCATTATGATGGTAGGCGGGGTTAGAGTAGGTGGTTGTTTATGATGGTAGGCGGGGTTAGAGTAGGTGGTTGTTTATGATGGTAGGCGGGGTTGGTCATTATGA
>NC_030443.2:1041754-1046754 GCF_001660625.3 Ictalurus punctatus
CCTACCTAAAGATCTGCCTCCTTCTGACACTAATGTTTCCGTCTGTCCTTAGAGATATACTCTTCTGGATCTCTTCCTTCATCACTTACTCTTTCCCCCTCCTTTATTTGGGCCTTGGAGTATCGAACTCCCTCTGCCGTAGACCTCGAACCCTCCTGTCTTATTAATCTGCCCCCTTTTGCATTAATGATCTGAAACCTAAAGTTAGAGATTTTGTTTCCTCCTCTCGTGGAGATCTTCTGACCTATAGATCTGGTCCCTTCCCCGCTTGAAGAGCTGGCCTCTTCTGACCTAAAGTTCTGCTCGCTCTCGTTTTCTGCGGCTGTCCCCTCCTGCCCTCGTAATCTGATCTTTTATCTACCTTATCTGATTCTTTTTGTCTCAGACGAGTCTGATTCGTCCCACTTTACCGATCTGACCTTTCTCGCTAGCCCCCTCCCTACAGATTTGACCCGTTCTGTCAGAGGTTTGGTGCCTTCTACTGACGTGATCTTTCCCATTGCACCTGAGTGACATGATACCTCGTGGGTTGGAGTTCTGATCTTTGTGCCTTAGAGATCTGAATCCTGAATTAGAGATTTGTTTTGCGTGAACCGTTTCTTCCGGCTAAGTGCCGGGACCCCTGTAGTTATCTGTTGGACGTCGTACATCATCCTTCTGTGGTGCGCTCTCGCGTTGTTTCTAGATTCCTTATTTACAGCCCCAGGTTCCTCATCCTCTTGTTCTTCAGTGGCAAGTCCGAGTTCGTATTTGTTACCGAGCAGAACCTGTTCGGGACGCACGGAGACGACGATGACGCGCGCCGGAAAGTTCTGTGACACTGGCCAGTTATTTTCCGGCGAAAACTGAACAAGGAGACAGAACACCGGAGAGAGATTTGTGGAATCGCCGCAAGGGAAGTTATTCACGTAAATAAATCTCATGGACACGTCTGAAACGCCGCGGACGTCCTCCCTCCGCCTCAGCCAGCGTCCTCGCCACGATCTTAACGGTTTGACGATTTTAATGAGGTTTTTGAAAACAGACACAGACGATAATTACCTGGGAAGCAATTACATTCTCTTGAGAACTTAATTATCTGATATGCAAAGAAAAAGGCTGCTTTGATATGTTTGAAAATAGCGTGCTTGTTTACGCGCGGACAAAAGTGACGGGTCACGAAAAAACCCCTCGGTTCGAGCCGCTTAACGAGCTAAACGAGGGGTTTTACCTTCTCTGTGTTTGAAAAGTGAAAACCCTGTGAGCACACTTTGTTCTGAGTGTGTGTGTGTGTGTGTGTGTGTGTGTGTGTGTGTCAACGCCATTCAAGGATTAAGTAGAAAGAAAAGGGTTTTTTTTTTTTAAATAGCGGCTGTCGCTTGAGAAGTAAAAAGAGATGGCAAGACGGGGAGAGATGTGAGAGGGAGAGAAAGTGTGCGAGAGTGAGCGCAGGAGAAAAGCAGAGAGAGGGAGAGAGCAGGAGAGAGAGAGCGAGAGAGAGAGAGAGAGAGAGTGAGAGAGAGAGCGAGAGAGAGAGCGAGAGAGAGAGAGAGCAGGAGAGAGAGAGCGAGAGAGAAAGCGAGAGAGAGAGCGAGAGAGAGCGAGAGCAGGAGAGAGAGAGCGAGAGAGAAAGCGAGAGAGAGAGCGAGAGAGAGAAAGAGAGAGAGCGAGAGAGAGAAAGAGAGAGAGAGCGAGAGAGAGAGAGCAGGAGAAAAACAGAGAAAGAGAGCGAAAGCAATATATATTTTACTACCTTAAATTAAATTTTCTTGGAAAGAGTTGTTTTCACTCATAAACCACTCAACACACACACACACACACACACACACACACACACACACTTACTCCAAGGCTTGTTTGTGTTCCACTTTTAACAGCAGGTTCTCGTAAAGCTTACCACATTGTCACACTCTAGGATTATTTGTTTTATGATTTATTGCTTTATTTAACTTTTTATTGGCCGTCTCGCCGCGCAGAGAGAGCAGCCCGGGTTCTCATACTCACGTTTCACCAGCCACACACACACAGAGACACGCAACACACACACACACACCACACGAGAAAGAACTACACATGCTAACACGTTAGCATATAACACACACACACACACACACACACACAGAGAGGACAGGAAGTCCGAGTACACGGTTACATGTTTAACGGTGTGTGTTTCTACACGTGTGTGTCGTAGTGGGTGTGACTCACGTGAATGTTATACTGCAGCTCGTGAGCTGTCGGAAGGAACGTTTGAAAAAAGAATGAAAGAAAGAAAGAGTGCAGTTTCGGAGGTTTTTCGGGTGAGGGGGCGGGGTTTGTATGGATATTTTCACGTTATTAATAAGCCTTATTATTATTATTATTGTTCTTAGTAGTAGTAGTATCAGTAGTATTAATGTTATTAGCTGTTTGTGTGTCTTTCCTCTCCAGCGCGTGTTTACACCGGTCTAAACCGGTGCGATCCGGTCTCTACAGCCGTGTTTTCTCCAGCGATAATAAATCTGCCGTTCTTTATTTACCCGTTTTCATCTGTTTATCTCCGTCCGCCCCCTGTCCCTCGTTCATCCCCTCTCTGTCCGTCCCAATTCAGAGCTCACTTAGTTAGAGTAAAAGATGCTCCCTCGCTCCCTCCCTCTGTCCGATCTCCCCCTTCACTCTCTCTTCAGCACGATCCGTCTTGCAGCTAATCTCTTCTCTCCGCGCTCTCTCTCCGTCGTCACCTCCTCTCTTCTCCTCTCTCGTTCTCAGCGCCTCTCCTCTCCACGCCGTCTGCGAAGCTCAGGGCCTTTCGGAACGTTTTCCACCGGGAGGATCCCGGAGAAGATTCCGGAAACCGTGGAACGCTCCGAGACGTTCTGGAGAACGATGGGGAACGTGTAAAGTAAAAGTGAAACACGCGGAACATTCTGGAAACGCGTAATATTCCGAAGCACGGAACAGGTATAGAACACGGAGAACATTCTCCAGCGCTTCCGTTACTCCATTCCGACACCAAGCGTACGGTGCTGTGAAAAAGTATTTGCCCCCATCCTGATTTCCCATCCTGTCTGCGTTTACATCTCACAATCCGAGATGAAACGCAGGCGACCTGAGTAGACACGCATCACCCGTGTGAAAAACTAATTGCCCCCTTAAGCTTATAATCTGGTCTGCAGCCGAACGCTTCCGAGTTTCGGCTTCCGGGCCGGAGAGCGGACGTCCTCCTCGAGGATTTTCTGCACCGTAGACAGCATGCTTTACCGCGGAACATTCTGCAGTGTAGTAACGTTTCGGAAACATCATCGAGGACGTCCGGGGCGTCTGAGAACCTGTAGAACCCACGGCAGCTGATCTTAAAGTGTCTTCCTCCCGAAGAGACGCTGAGAAAGGTCACCGGTGTCCAGTATCTCCACACACACACACACACACACACAATTATTTTCTTGTTTTGCATCATTATACACCTACACATCTTCTGCAGAGACTCGCTCTGTCTGTCTCTCTGTCTGTCTCTCTCTCTGTCTGTCTCCCGTTACTTCATCCACCATCATCTGCAATGCAGCAGAGTAGAACGAATATTGGAGGAAACAACAGGATGGAAATGAGAAACGCCAATCATCATCTAACACGTTATTAACACAACATAAAATATGAAGAGCAAAACAATCAATAACAGAATCAGCTGCGACTTTCCTCTTTTTTTTTTTTTGTTTGTAAAAGACAAAGTGACATGAAATTCCAGATTGAACTGGACCGACGGAACAAGTGATGCAGGACGGGATCAATCAGACGTGTTTACTGAAGGAGCGGTGCGCTGCCTCCGTGTGGCCGAGCGTACCGGAGGGATTCTTTATTTATTCGTGTAGGATGAGTCGAACATTCCGGACCACACTCTGGAGTGTGTCCGGCGTCGGCCGTGGGGTCAGACGTGGACCGCGTAGACCGCTCGGAAACATTCGGAGCGTTGCGGAGTTTTACCCGCTCTGGAACATGTCATTCGGAGCAGTTGAAACCTTCAGGAATGCGTAGAACATCTGGAACGTGTGGGCCATTCCGAAATCGTGTGGTAAGGTCATGAACGCGTCGACCATTCTGGACCGCGCAGTGTATTCGGGAAAAATCCATCATCCGGAACGCTCCGGAACGTGTAGGCCGCTCCGGAACATTCCGTACACTCTGGAGTGTGTCGGACGTCCCGGTAGACAAGTGAATGCATAGATCAGTACGGAATGTGCAGTATATTATGGGATGTCCCGGAATGTGCCTTTCGGAACATTCTGGAATGTTATAGAGACATTCCGGGACACGTGGTGTTTTCACAACCTGGGAAGTGTGGAATGTTGTCCTGAAGCACCAGGCGCTGATGTTTGATGTCTGCATTACCAGGACTCGAGGGTCCCGGCGCGTTCATTAGAACCTTCGAAACGATATGGAACTTTCTGGACTGTATTAAGAATGATAATGGCCTTGGCTATATTAGCAAACCGGATCCAGCCTCGTCACGCAGCCGGATAGAGACACCCGACGTTAGCGTATAGCGTGCGGCGATGCGTACCGTCAGTGACACCGGCCATCAGTCTGAGGGCGGAGTGATAAACGGAAGATCCGCAGGCTGAGCGTGGGGACTGGAGCGTGCTGGTAAAACATCGCCGTAATCAGGACCGGACAGGAAGCCGCCTCAGCCAGCAGCTTCCTGCTGGAAACGCAAACTTTTAGAAGGTAAACTAGACTGAAACTGAAGCTCTTTCAGTTTGTTCAGTGGAGATTTGGGGGCAGTGAGGATGTGTCGAAGGTTTTCCTCAGCAGGATCTCGAACATTTCCATTCATAAAGATGACGACCGGAGTGCGTTACAGGATCAGCTCCAGAACAGAACCGGACCCAGGACTGAGCCGTGTGGAACACCTTGACGCAGCATTCTCCATCGACACAAAACGGCTTCTTTTATAACGGAATTACAAACTAATCCACAAAAAACTGCCGCACAAGATAAAACATTTCTAAAGTAATTACGGTTTTCTCTAAAAATAATATATTTTATATTCC
>NC_030443.2:1059254-1064254 GCF_001660625.3 Ictalurus punctatus
GGGTTTGATGGAGTGTGATGGAGAGTTTGGGATGTTTATGGGGTGTGATGGACAGTTTGGGATGTTTATGGAGGTGTGATGGACAGTTTGGGATGTTTATGGGGGTTTGATGGAGTGTGATGGAGAGTTTGGGATGTTTATGGAGGTTTGATGGAGTTTGATGGACAGTTTGGGATGTTTATGGGGGTTTGATGGAGAGTTTGGGATGTTTATGGGGGTATGATGGGGTCTGATGGACAGTTTGGGATGTTTATGGAGGTTTGATGGAGTTTGATGGACAGTTTGGGATGTTTATGGAGGTGTGATGGAGAGTTTGGGATGTTTATGGGGGTCTGATGGAGAGTTTGGGATGTTTATGGAGGTGTGATGGACAGTTTGGGATGTTTATGGAGGTGTGATGGACAGTTTGGGATGTTTATGGGGGTCTGATGGAGAGTTTGGGATGTTTATGGGGGTATGATGGGGTCTGATGGACAGTTTGGGATGTTTATGGAGGTCTGATGGAGAGTTTGGGATGTTTATGGGGGTTTGATGGAGAGTTTGGGATGTTTATGGGGTTTGATGGGGTGTGATGGACAGTTTGGGATGTTTATGGGGTGTGATGGACAGTTTGGGATGTTTATGGAGGTTTGATGGGGTCTGATGGAGAGTTTGGGATGTTTATGGGGGTTTGATGGGGTGTGATGGACAGTCTTAAGTTTTTACGATCATAAAGTTCAACACTTAAAAGTAAGAAACATCTGAAAAGTTCGATGAAAGCAGAACTTTCGGAGCCGGTCCTGCGGAGCAAGACGTCTGGACTGAATAATTAAAGAGGAGTGAAGTTGTAGATAGTTGCGAGCTTTATTATCTGATTTAATATGCGATTGTGCTGCAGCTGCAGTAAGACCTGCGTGCGTGTCGGAGAGAAATGAGTGATATTTGTCAGAGTTTGTGACGAGTACATCGCAGACAGTAATATCGCATCATCCCTGCATCGTAATCGCGTTTAGCTTTTGATGTGAATGATGCAATATAATCTTCCTGCCTCGCAGAGGAGGGGGAATGCGATTTGGTAAATTGTGCTCGGCGATGCGCATTGATTTTCATAAACTCACATTTAAATAAGACGAATGTACACGAGGGTTCGTAATACTGTAAATGCCCTACCCCGTGTGTGTGTGTGTGTGTGTGTGTGTGTGTGTGTGTGTGTGTGTGTGTGTGTTTCTCCTTTTCTGTGCTACAGTCAGAGGTGCACTGTGGATTTTTTGGGACAAGCTCTGTTGCCATAGTGACCATCCAGGGTTAACAATCCTTCACTGTGTGTGTGTGTGTGTGTGTGTACATCAGTAAACTTCACAGTATGTGTATGGCATGAAGGTGTGTGTGTGTGTGTGTGTGTGTGTGCTTCTGTGGTGAATCTTAAATGGCAATTACCAGCAACACCTGAGACACAAGTGCGCACACACACACACACACACACACACACACACACACACACACACAAGTAAGAGTGCAGAGAGCTGCATCACTTCAATCTCTTCAGTATCACCCATCCCTCTCTCCCAGTCTGATCATTTCCCGATGTCTGATCTAGGTGCGCGAGACGCTCTTCTCCTCTCCATCTTTCTTTCTTTCGGCGAGCGCGGGTGCCGATCTATCGCTCAGGATCGATTCATGATGGAGGTCTGATTGCGTTAGCGTCAGACGCCCGGTCGTTTCCTGCGTGCGTGAAATACACCGCGATCAAAGCTGCAGCGCGTTAGCCTCGCGCGCAGACGGAGATAATCCGGTTTAAAATTAATTTCGCCGCGTCCCGGCGGAGGAAGTGCAGAAAGACGAGACGCTGCTTTTTAATAGCGCGGCTTCCAGCGTGGACTCCGAGCTGTTCCAAAACTTCTTAATGAACGACTCGGAAACGCTTTTAAAACCTCTCACCTCACACACACACACACTGAAATCCACACTTTTACCGCTTGGCTTTCGATGTTTCTTCCCTGTGTATCAGTTATCACATTTAGAAGTGTGAAATAGTTTTAAAGGGAGCTAATGTAAGGGAATTAGACTCCTAATACAGTCTACAGCACCGGATCATGTCTCCTCAAGATTCTGCTCTGTGTGTGTGTGTGTGTGTGTGTGTGTACACGTGTGTGTGTGTTTTGTTCTGGAGCTTTGTGCAGTAATATAAAGGCCATAAAATTCCCACTCCAGCTCTGAACTTTACAGACAGTAATCCCGATTGAAATGTCACGCGCCGCTCGCAGCGAGTCCACACCGACTCACACACGACACTAATAATCAATTCTACACAGATAATCACGACGGAAAATCTCTTCGCGTGTCTGTTTCTGTCCGTATTTGTCTTCGGTTCTGTGTTTATATAGATTTATATTGATATATTTGATGTTTTTCAGTCATGAAGGGAAGTTTATTGGGATTCTGGGGTCACTCCGGAAGAGGATTGGGGGCGGTGCCTGGGCGGAGTGTCACGCTGCGACGAATAAACATGGATCTCGTTAGCACTGTGCTATATTGCTGGGAGAATTAGACGTGGGCTGAGAATAGGGTCTAATCTACACTGTTACACGCCACTTCGAGAGCGCACTATCAAACGCACGACCGTTTATTTATTTATTTAAACCGGTGCCGTCTTCAGGGTTGCTTTCATTCTCGGAAATGGTCTAGACGTTCACGACGGCAGGAAATAACGCCTCGTCACGTGACCCGGAAGTGCCGTTTGTGCTTCCTTTTCTGAACATTTAGGCAAAACTTTGAAGCGCTCCCTGAGGTCAGAGAACTTTTAGACTTTGTCATCTAAACAGGTTTATATTTGTTGAGTATTGCGTTAAACGGTCAAATGCAGTTGTTGCCGTGGTAACAACACGCGACAAAGGAACTCTAGTATACGCGTTCGCGGAGTTCAACTTTTTTTTTTTGAAGTAGAAACGCAGAAGTGTCCGATCCTCCGTCCGTCTGTGTCGGGAATGAAGTTACACGTGTTACTGATCCGTGATATTTTCCTACAAATCACACACTCTTTTGGTGTTTTGAGCGTGTTGATCTTTACTCTTTCTTTCTTCCTCTCTCACTCTCCAGATCTGCCTTCCAGCCCTGTAGGTCGCTTCTCCTTCCGTCCTCTTCCCCCTCCTCCGCCGCCTCCTCACGCCTGTGCATGTTCGCCGACGTCCGGCGTTCCGGAACCGATCCAGAGGAACACGCTCCCGAGCAGGAACCATCAGACCGAGAACAAAACACAGCAGGACAAAACACACAACACCTGGGCTCTCAACAGCAACATACCGCTGGAGACCAGGTCACTAATGATACACACACACACACACACACACACACACTCTTATTCTGTATGGAGAGGGTGCTGCATGGGGGGGGGGGCAGGTGGAAACAAAGAAGAAAAAGAAACGGACAGGATGATGGAGGGATCGCCAATTCTCTCCTGAGCCGAAAGGAGAAATGGAGAAATAAATAAAAGATGAGACGAGGAAATCTTTGTGTTGAAAGGAAATGAAGCTGTCTGCTTTTGAACACACACACACACACACACACACACAATCAATCCCAGAAAAGAACCAAATCATTGTATATATGTGTGTGTGTGTGTGTGTGTGTGTGTGTTGTGTTTGTAGTAGAGTACTTCAACTGGTCTTTTTTCCCGATGCTGTGAAAAGGGATGGACCGGTTCTGTATCTGTGAGTAAAAGTGTTAATGAATCAAAGCTGTCAGGAAAACGTCGTCGCCTCGTCTCGATCCGCAAGTCGTTAACCGCCGCCTGTACCGGAGCCGCGGGTTTATTTGTGCTGGGCGGAAGGCGTGGGCGTGTCGTGTGTAGCGGTGGTGCGTCTCTGTGTTGGAGACGAGGTGATGCGCGTCGCAGTACCAAAACCAACAATCTGCTGTATCTAAAGCGCAGCGTTCGTTAAGATCCAATGTAGTACATAACACACTAACAGTAATGATTCCGTACGCAAACGTTTCTGAGGCCACGCCTCCTTCACTGTGGTATGAGGCACACAGGCCACGCCTCCTTCACTGTGGTATGAGACACACAGGCCACACCTCCTTCACTGTGTATGAGACACAGAAAGGCCACGCCTCCTTCACTGTGGTATGAGACACACAGGCCACGCCTCCTTCACTGTGTATGAGACACAGAAAGGCCACGCCTCCTTCACTGTGGTATGAGACACACAGGCCACGCCTCCTTCACTGCGGTATGAGACATACAGTCCACGCTTCCTTCACTGTGATATGAGACACAGAAAGGCCACGCCTCCTTCACTGTGATATGAGACACAGAAAGGCCACGCCACTTTCACTATGACATGAGACACACAAAGGCCACGCCTCTTTCAAAATGACTGACAGGCATAGAAGCCACACCTCCATCACTGTGACTGGCATGCACGGAGGCCACACCTCTTCTACTAGTACTGAGACCTGGAAACCACACCTACTTCACCAGTACTGACGTCCACAAAGGCCACGCCTCTTTCACAAGGCCACACATCCATTACTAATACAGAGATGAACAAAGGCCACGCCTCTTTCACTACGACCGACAGGTACATAGGCCACACCTCTCCTACTTGTCTGAAAGTGTCTGTGGGGAGAAGGAGCCTAAAGAACCAGACAGACATGAGACACGGCGTCTCCTGTAAGGAAATCGGTGAGATATGACGGCTCAGTGGGCGTGGTCAGCGTGGATTCCAGCTGCGGTTCTGACTCCGCTCATCGATTGACTCGGACTCCGTGTGACTCTGAGCGTGACTTTGTGAGTCTTCATATTCGCTGACACGTCAAAGCCTCTTCTAAATGAACTTTCTCAATTAAGCCCGGATCAATGCTGCGGAATCACACACACACACACACACACACACACACACACACACACCTTATCAGCATAATTCATCAGCTTCATTCAATGCAGCACGTCTGTAGTTTTTCTCATCACTGTCAATCATAAAGCAGAAAAAGATCGGCCTCGTCGGCATCAATCGACCGGA
>NC_030443.2:1074254-1076754 GCF_001660625.3 Ictalurus punctatus
GAGTGTGTGTGAGTGTGTGTGAGTGTGTGTGAGTGTGTGTGTCTGATTTAAACATAAGCCGATCTGCCGTTCTCTATTTAAAACAGTTGTTCACTTTAAAAAAAAAAAACGAGAAAGCGAGTGCGAGCGCGAGCGTGAGAGACGGCAGCAGAATTATGATGCATCTCACCCAGTCGTGTCGGGGCGAAGCTTTTTGGAATTAACGTTTGACGGAGGTGCGGTTAATTTGACGACCTGGGTCAAAGGTCATGCAGTTCTCCCGCCACTGTGTAATTCCAGACGCCAGCGTTTGATTCTGAGGATTCGTTATAGCGAGGAGAAAATAAAGCCGAAGTGTTGTTGTAATAATAAAGTCTTAACGCCTCGCCTCGCCTCGCCTCAGTGAGGTGAGGGCTGAAAACACAGCCGACGGCAAGGAAAGGAAAAGGCGAGATGAAATTATTTATCAACGTGACTGATGAGAACATAAATGCAAAAGTTCATAAACTGCAGTTTAATATTGTACTTGCTGACTCCGGAATGGATCCACCTCCGATCCGGCAGCTCCGCATAACTCATAATCACATCCGCATCTCAGAAAGATCATCTCACTCTCTGGCCTCCTAGGCAAATATATGCATGTGTAGGTGTTTGCTTTCAGGGCGGAATGTTCTTCGGTTAGATACAGAGATTCTGAGTAGGTCCCAGGGTAGGCATGAGCTTTTCGGGTGGCAGGGTGCTGAGTAGGCGCCGGGTTCCTGGGTAGGAGCAGAGGATTCTGGATAGGAGCAAGCCAGGAGTAACTTGGTTTCTTTATAGCACGTGGTCCCTTGGTAGGAATAAGATTGGAGGATGGGAGTAATGTTTCTCGGCGACAGGGTACTGCTTACGCATGAGATGTCTGTGTAATGATGGAGTCCCTGGGAGGCAGGTTCCTTGTCGGCACTGGGTAGGATGCTTCCTGGTTAGGTATGGATTGTTGATTGGGTGCAGACTTTCCCGGTAGGTCCCTGGGTAGTCACAGAGCTCCTGGTTAGTCACAGCAAACCCAGGACAGGATAATCGTGATGAGTAGAAGCTGACTCTGGACTGGTTCTGCTTACCATCCAGCAGATCTGCTTAACGGTCATACCCAGATCTGATGCATTCTTGATATTTAGTTTGGATATCTGGCAACAAGAGTTCCTAGGTAGTGCTTTCTGAGTCCAAGGGAGGCAGGTTCCAGGGTAGTGACAGGGTTTCTGGGTAGGTAAGGGCTTCCAGAGAAGGCACGTGATTCTGGTTGGGGACAGTCACAAGGGTTCTGTGTAGGAATGAGGTTCCCGGGAAGCAGATACCAGTAGAGATACTTGGTTCTTATGTAAATATGAAGCAGATCCTTGTTATGCAGGTTTCTGAGGAGGTCTGAACTCCCAGAGAAGAAGGTTCCAAGGTAGTCAAAAGGTTTCTGAGTGGATAAGGGCTTCCACAGAAAGTGCAAGATTCTGGGGTTGGGATAGTCACAGGGTTGGGAATGAGGTTCCTGAGAGACAGGCAGATACTTGTAGACACATTTAGATCCTTGTTGGGCAGGGTTCTAAGGGGGTGTGGAGTCCCAGAGAGGATAAGGGCTGGTACGGCTGGTAAGCGCTTCCGGAGACGGCACAGTGATGATCACAAGGTTCCCGGGTCGGACTGAGCTTTCTGGAGGCGGGTATCTGCTCGTGCACTTGGTCTCTGGGTAAGTATTGGCCTCAGAGAAGTCACACGGTTCTTGGGTTGTGGTAGTCCGAAGTTTCCTAGGCTCGAGTGCGTTCACTTTAACCTGCGATCAGCATCTGCACGTCTCTGTGCCGCTGTTACAGAAAATGCATCGAGACCTTCTGAACGATCCGGATCCCGACTCCGGCAGCGCCGCGGCGTAAGTGTGTTTTCACCGTGGGCCAGCGTAAGACTCGCGTCCTGTGCCGAGCCGTGCTCGGTCAGATGTATCCGGAATTAAAGTTCAGTGAAAGTGCAGTTAATAACGCGCCCGAAGGTGAAAGATCCCGCGCTAATGATGTTTCTGCTATGAGAAGTTCTCATTAAAACTCCATTTGCTCTTCCATACGACGGTGTTGTTGTAAAATTCTCATAATAGCTTGTTAGAGCTGTTCTTGCCGGATCCGCGGGAAACCTGTGGTAGTTCTGGGATTAAAACCCTCAACCTTCTAGACGAGAACCTGTTCCTCTGATGTTGTTTCAATTGAATAAATGAAGTTACAGTTTAATCATTTTGCTCCGCGCTTTATCTTTTAATGAGCTCTCGTGTAAACGCTGGAGTTATTAGCCCTGAGGGAACAGGCCAATATTTTTAAGCACACTCGTGTGTGTGTGTGTGTGTGTGTGTGTGTTGTGTCATTCTGTGAAGAGATGAGTTGGGACAGGGTGTGAGATTGAGAGACAAGAGTGTGTGTGTGTGTGTGAGTGAGAGACTGTGAGGTGCATGTGCTTCCATTTATGCCTTAATTAAGGAGCGGTCTCTGTAGAGAGCAAATGGCAA
>NC_030443.2:1079254-1099254 GCF_001660625.3 Ictalurus punctatus
TAGATGCACCAGCGAGCTCTGCTGCTTCCATCCAAGCTTCTACGTTCCTTGACACACCTTCACCGAGGCGTCGCGTAAGACCGAATAAGATGGTTGGAAGTTTGTCTGCCGAGAACGAATCGCGGGTAGGAACTAAAGTTAAAGCGAGCGTGAAGCCGGAGAAACGTCGGAGGAATCATTCGTCTGGAGGAATCGTTCGTCTGGAGCAATCGTTCATCTGGAGCAATCGTTTGCTTGGAGGTATCGTTCACTTAGAGGAATCGTTCGCTTGGAGGAATTGTTTGTTTGGAGAAATCGTTCGTCTGGAGCAATCGTTCACTTGGAGGAATCGTTCACTTAGAGGAATCGTTCACTTGGAGGAATCGTTCACTTAGAGGAATCGTTCGCTTGGAGGAATCGTTCGTCTGGAGCAATCGTTCACTTGGAGGAATCGTTCAATTAGAGGAATCGTTCGCTTGGAGGAATTGTTTGTTTGGAGGAATCGTTTGTCTAGAGGAATCGCTGTTTTGGAGGCCGTTGTCCATTCGTAATGTCGTTGCTAATTTGCGTGGAAGTGCGTGGAAATCTCGGTCAGAATGTCACGTTGTTGGCCGAAACGTATGTAGAAAACGGACACCGCTTTGCACCTTGTCGTTTCTCCATCGCTCTCTCTCTCGAAGAAGAAGAAGAAGAAGAAGAACGCAACGCGCCAACTCATAACGGAACAGCAGCTTTGCCTCGGTACACCGCAGGCGCGCGGGAGACTGAACGCGCCACACCACGCCGATCAGAGAGGGGATAAAAGCCGTCATCTTTCTTAATATTTTTTATATTTACAGTTCCGTTAAAGGCCTTCCGTTAGTAATGAGTGTTCGGAGACGGGCGAGAGACACACAGACAGAGTAACACAGAGCGAGGGAGAGAGCGGGATTAAAGAGAATGATGTAGACTCTGCACTCTGCAGAGAAACCAATATCCTTATTTGCTCAATTTTATTACATTCTAAAGAACTCACGGCGGAGAACACTACACACACACAGAGTACACACACTACACACACACACTGCGCCACGCGCACGCTCGAGCGTACTTTCCAATATCCGACTTTCATTAGGACGAGAGGATGAAGGGAGACGGTGTGCTCGTGATAGTGAGAGGAGATGAAAGGAGAAATATTGCACGGGCTAATATAGCAATATTGATTAGCATGAAATGTATCACGCAGCCCACACACACACACACACACACACACACACATGAACGCTACACTTTCTTTTGGGTTATTAGGTGCGCTGACGGTCCTTTCCTTTACATGATCTGTAGAATAACACGTCCCACGATGCATTGCAGCTGTGCTGTAGCTACGACTGACTTCATCTTCATATCTGATCTTGTTTACGTGGTTTTATCCGGGGGTTTTTTACATGACGATCGCACAGTGATGTGATTTTTACGAATCGGAAGGACAGAACGATTCGGCGGACCGATCGCAGGCCGCGTCCGGGCCGACGTCACTGAAATCGTCTTTCATTACATGTAGAGACGTTCGGAAGGAAAATTGTAGACGTGCTAGGCGGGGAATGAATTGTTTACGCTGTTGAGTTGTGAGTGTAGCAGGCGACTGCCGGGTCAGCTTATCCTTCACTCCGTCTGCAGGGTTCTCTACAGGAGAGACCGAGATCGATAGATACGGGCGTTATCTGTTAAACTTATCAAATCCCATGAGCATATTAAAAGCCTGGTGCGAAAGTCACTGCTGTAAAACAGTATTAATAATAATCATTTTTAAAAATGATAAATAGCGTCTGTGCTGGATCAAGTGCTGTCCGATACGCTGCCGAAGCCGTTCGGTTAAAAACGAAACCACAGCTCCAGATTTGTTATTTATTCGTTTTTATCCCCTCTTCACATCACTCGTTTAGGTTTTTTTTCCATTTATAAATGGTCTATTTCCTTATTCGGTCTGTATTTTGTATCCCTGAAAAAATGTTCGGGCTTAAAGGTGGCGTTCTGTCGAGAATCCCCGACTCGGAGAACGTTCCCGGCGGCGTGAACGACTCTGAATACCAGCAACGTTCCCCGCTTTACCATCCATGGAACTTTTGGACCCCCTGTGTCAATGGAAGGTCTACACCGGGTGTGTGTGTGTGTGTGAGAGAGAGAGAGAGTGTGTATGTGTGGGTGAGAGAGAATGTGTGTGGGTGTGTAGGGACCAATAAATAAATAAGTAAATAAATAAATAAATACGAGGAAACCTAGATGAGTAACTTGATTTCTTCTCTCCGAGTTCCTCTACACACCGTCGTTTCATCTCGCCTAATTTTCTCAAGCATCCTACGCTCACTCACACACACACACACACTCTCACACACGCACACACACACACACACACTCACACTACACAATATGGACGGAATTATAAACAGAGCTTATTGCTCTGCGTTGTGTTCTGCAGTATATTTAAAAAAAAGTAAACAGGTGTACAGAAACCCACGTTCCTTAGCGACAGCTGCTTCTAACAAATTAAACAAAAGCGATTGAAATAGTTCGACACGACGGACGCTTCAAGTGTTTTCCCCACATTCAACTTCTCATGATTTCTCCAGTCTCATAATTATTCACCCCCTTCATGGCGAGCATCTTTAGTATTTAGTGGAGCTCCTTTAGCTGTTATGACCTGCTGCAGACGAGGTGCAGAGCTCCTGCAGCGTTCCTGAGGAATCTTCTCCCGTTCCTCATGAGCACTGGCCTCCAGTTCAGGAATATTCTTGGGTCTGCGTGCTGCGACCGCCTTCTTCACATCCCACCAGAGATCTTCTATGGGGTTCGAGTCATGTGACTGTGACGGCCCTGTAGAATCTTCCAGGACTTCTCCTGTAACCGAGCCTTGGTGGAATTTGAGGTACGCTTGGGATTGTTGCCCTGGTGGAAGGTCCGGTGACGCCCAAGCTTCAGCTTCCTCCAGACGGCATGACGTTTTCTCCGAGGATTTCCTGATACTTCAATGGATCCGTCTCGCCTTCCACATGCTGCAGTTTTCAGTGTCAGAGGATGCAAAGCAGCCGCAGAGCATCACTGCGCCACCACCATGCTCGACTGTGGACAGTGTTCTTTCTTCATTCTTCTTCCTCCAGACGTACCGCTGATCCATCGTGCTGAAAAGTTCCAGTTTTGTTTCATCGCTCCACAGAACAGAATCCCAAACCTTCTGTGGATTGTTTCTATGATTCTGAGCGACTTTTCTTGTGCTTTTGGGTCAGTAGTGGTGAACGTCTTGGAGTTCTGGCATGGAAATCTTCTGCGTTTAGTACACGCCTTACTGTGCTCACTGAAACCTCAGCGCCTGTTACACCAGGTCTCGCTGCAGGACTTTTACAGTCACTCGAGGGTTTTTCACAACCTGCCTTCTCACAAATCTGCTTGCAGCCGTTGATAGCTTCCTTTTCCTGCCCCGTCCAGGTAGTTTTCACTCAACAAACCCCAGGCCAGGTCGGGTATTTGGTGACTTTTCTGCCCCAGGCCAGGTCGGGTATTTGGTGACTTTTCTGCCCCTAGCCAGGTTGGGTATTTGGTGACTTTTCTGCCCCTAGCCAGGTTGGGTATTTGGTGACTTTTCTGCCCCAGGCCAGGTCGGGTATTTGGTGACTTTTCTGCCCCAGGCCAGGTCGGGTATTTGGTGACTTTTCTGCCCCTAGCCAGGTTGGGTATTTGGTGACTTTTCTGCCCCAGGCCAGGTCGGGTATTTGGTGACTTTTCTGCCCCAGGCCAGGTCGGGTATTTTGGTGACTTTTCTGCCCCTAGCCAGGTTGGGTATTTGGTGACTTTTCTGCCCCAGGCCAGGTCGGGTATTTGGTGACTTTTCTGCCCCAGGCCAGGTCGGGTATTTGGTGACTTTTCTGCCCCAGGCCAGGTCGGGTATTTGGTGACTTTTCTACCCCAGGCCAGGTCGGGTATTTGGTGTGTTCCAGATCAGACACACCTGGTGCAGGTGATGAAGCCCTTGATGAGTTTAGTATCAGGTGTGCTTGAGACTGCACCTGTTCTGCATATTTGTGCTGTTGTAAGAGATTCTGTTCAGAGGGTTGAATAAATTTGACTGCAACTATATATCTGTCTTTCTCTCTAATTCTCCTTCATTTCCTTTCTGTTTCCTTCTTTTCCTTTCCCTCTCTCTCTCTCTCTCTCTCTCTCTCTCTCTCTCAATTTTGATATTTCCATTTCTCTCTTTCTGTTTTTCTCTTTTTTCTCGACATCCTTTCTTATGTCTATGTCTCTCGTACTGCTTTCTTTCTGTCTATCACGTTCTGTCTCTTCCACCCTTTCTCTTTTACTTTACCCTCCCCTCTCTCTGTCTCTCTTTCTCTCCTTTTTCCCTTTATTATATTCCTTTCTGCTTCGCTCTTTCTTTTATCATATTCTGTCGTTCTCCTCATTTTGTTTCTCTACTCTCTCTTTCTGTCTTTCTCTGGATCCCCTCCCCCACCTTCTTCATTTTTTTTCTATTTTGTCTTTCTCTCCTTTCTTTTCACCGGGTATCCTGGACCTCCTACGTTTCTTTCTGGTTTTTTCTCTCTCACATATTATTTTTTGTTTTATTGTTCTGTTCTCACTTTCTTTCCTTTCTTTCTTTTTTCCTCCATCCCTACTGCTTTCTCTATTATCACTGTTTTCTTTATTCTACCCCCCTCTTCCCCTCTCTCTCTCCCTCCCTCCCTCTCTCCCTCTCTCTCTCTGCAGTAGTACACTTGCTGGGTTTGCCCTGGACTCTGCGCAGGTTGGAGTTGTTTGAGAACGGACTGAGTAAAGCAGAACCCACACAGGAGGGAACCGACTTCACTGTCGACCTGCCAGGATTCAACACCACCCAGAGAGGTGTGTGTGTGTGTGTGTGTGTGTGTGTGTGTGTGTGTGTGTGTGTGTACAGGCATGTGCTGCTGCCATCTCCCTCTCCACTATGATAATGATCTAAATAGAACACACTCACACACACACACACACACACACACACACACACACACACACACACACAGACCCTGCCAATGGTGAACACTTACTAAGCACATTTGTGTGTGTGTGTGTGTGTGTGTGTGTGTGTGCACTAATTACAAGGGTTTGATTGACATTTAATTAATGAGATATCCAAACATCACAGCTTAATCCCTGCCAGATGATTCTGTCTCACACACATACACACACACACACACACACACACACACACACACACACACACACACATACACACATACACAATTGCCCTTGTGTTCCTAAGCTATTTATTTATAGACAAAACCTATAAAAAGCTCTATTTATTTATTTATTTATTACATTCATCATACCAGTCACTCTTGTGTGTTCTTCAGTTGTAGGTTCTTCGAGGTTCTGTGTAGAACCCTACAGCGCAGTGACTCCCTTTAAGGGAGCAAAGAACCCTTAACTATCACAAGAACCCAATTAGGACTGATTTTGTAAGCGACTCTGGAGTCTAACTCACACTGCATCACCTACCAGGTTCCTAGACTTCACACACGACGGCTCTCTCACACTCGGAGCAGCGTGACCTCGCCGACCGGAACCAAAGCAAACAGTGTGCTGTTGTTGGCTAAGCTTTGCTGCACACTGCTGCGGTCCGTTTATTTATTTATTTACGTTTCGCTCAGTGAGCCACTGTTCCTCACAGCCTCTCTCTCTGTCTTTCAGCTCGCATGATAAATCAGAGGGTCTAAAACTTTTGGGCAAAATGGACAGTATGGATTTTCTGTGATCCCCCAGGCTTGACCAACCGATATTCTTTTTCATTTCAGATTTATAATTTTGGAATTGTCAACCCATATTTATCTGTTTCAACATATTTTGTGTTTTCTTCTAATGCTGAGTCAGTGAGTCGTTCAGTGAGTCGTTCACTGAATCGTTCAGTGAGTTATGGAGTAAGTCATTCAGTGAGTCATCCAGTTATTCACCGAGCCACTTACTGTATTGTTTGGTGAGTCACTCGGGAAGTCATTCAGTGAGTCATTCAGTGAGTCATTCTGTGAGTTATCTGGTGAGACATTCACTGAGTCACTCAGTGAGTTGTTTCCTGAGTTGGTCAGTGAGTCACTCTTTCTGAAATAATTTTTTTGTATAATATTTGTCCTTTCATTTTCACGACAGACTCGTGTGTTTTTGAATGCTCGATTTAATAGCGTGAAACAGTGAAAATTTCAAACGATGTGTTGCTAAAGTCCTCTTGCTGTTCATCTCTCCATCGCTGAACTTGCGCTTCCGTTTGAGTCCTGATCTTTTTTGCTCCGTGGTCCCGTTTCTTGAGTCCCGGGCTCGGTTCGCGTGATTAGGTACAGCTTTGGTCAAATTAAACATCGATTTCGGATCCCGTTTTGTCATCGTGGCCCTTATTTTTTGTGCAGTTCCTTTTTAACACCAGACCGATTTTAAAAACCTAAGTGTGATTAGAAAACTCGAGTGGCCATTACAGATGTAAAAGATGATAAAAGCCCGGGCCGTGACACGTGGAAGATTTACAGGGGTAATATCGCCCCGATTATTACGACTATATCTTTTAGATACAGCTTGTCGAGCTCCCTCTTGGAGAGACGCCATCATAGCTGTTATTCATAAAGAAGGGAAGGAACCCGCTGGTTAGAGTTCATATAGAACGATTTCTCTCCTCGACGGGATCCGAGAGATTGAAATCGAAAACAGGTTTCTCGGGTAAAAGTGCTCTTATTTTTAAAAAATGAATTTGGTCGGCACGGGAGCGTCTCAGGGCAAGCTCTCAGCTGTGAAATAAGGAACAAACCACATGTTGTTTTAGTCAGATAATCACCTCCTTGTATCCGGCGTGGTGTGATGAAGTGAAGTGGCTCCTGGACTTATCACCCTGGGTCCATTTTGGTTCTAATGAACACTTCCTCGGTAGGTTCTGCGAGAAAGCGTCTGCTCCGTTGGGTTCTCCTGGTCCTGGCAGCAGTAGCGTTCATGCTAGCCAGTGTTTTGTATCATTATGGATTAGCTTTCCGTACTTGGCACGGCGTAGTCTGTCTATCGACGGGGGTATAAAAATACAGCGATATCGAATGCCTTCTCTCCTCCGCGTAATACGCGCTCAATCTCAATTTGAGGCCGGATTTTAGCATTTGAAGTCAGCTGGCTGGGTTTTACTTACATTAAGCCCGGGCGCTAACCGAATTATTAAATGCGCCTCTCTTAGAGCAGGATGAAGCTGACTGGTAAGAGGAGCACGTGATCCGCGTTAAGGGGGCGCGCTTCCTCACCAGAGATCCCGATCCATGTCTGAGATCTGGAGTAAATCTGCAGGGTCGCTAACGAGCAGAATGATGGGATGAAGCAGGACGTCTGATTACAGCTGCGTCTGATCTCATTTTGTGGATATTCCCTTTCTAACCAAGAGTGTGTGTGCGTGTATCTATATAGACCTCTGCAGAATGCTCAGTTAGTCTGGTTTAAAAGTGTTTTGGGGGAAAAGGAACATTTTTGTTCTGTTCTATAAATGACAGAGAACATTTCTCCCAAATCCCAAATAAAAATGTTGTCATTTAGAGCATTGAGTTGCAGAAAAGATGTTGTGAGTGCTGTCGGACCTCGGATAACGCCGAGGAAATAAGCACACGTTCATTCTTAAACTACACAACGTTAATGTTTTAACTGAGGAGGAGTTCTGAGGAGGAGTTCTGAGGAGGAGTTCTTCAAGCAGTTCGGCTTTGCTCGATGGCTCGTGACCCGTCCGTCTCCCTCTTGATCATGTTCCAGAGGCTTTCGATGGGGTTTAGATCTGGAGATCGGGCTCTTCATGACAGGGTCTTGATCTGGTGGTCGTCCGTCCACACCTGGATTGACCCGGCTGTGTGCCATGGGGCATTGTCCTGCTGGAAAAACCAATCCTCAGAGTTGGGGAACGCCGTCAGAACAGAAGGAAGCAAGTTTTCTTCCAGGACTAACCCCAGGTTGTACGTGACGATTCTCATGCGTCCTTCACACGACGAATCTCCCCGTTTCCAGCCTTGCCGAAGCACCTCCAGATCATGGCCCGGTGAACGATGTTAATAAATATTAGCAATTGATCCGACAGATCAAAGCTGACCCCATCGGCGTCATTTCCCCAAACGGATTCCTCCGTTTCCTTCAGTTTTCTCTTCAAAACATCAGACCTTCCCTTGTGTTTTGAGAAACATCCAACAGAAGAAAAAAACGAAAGGTTTCAGGATTCAGGATCGTCCGTAGTTTTCAGAACTTCAGTAAGTGCAGCGGGAAACATCAGAGCTTGACCAGGGGATTATTGTTTTATTATTAAATCTTCAGTTCTGTTGGATTTTCAGTCTACGGTAATATTTGGTATGTATTCGCGAGCAGAAATTCGTATGATGATGTCGGAGTTGTTTTGGTCCGTGGTTTCGTTGCGCATTGTGCTCCGTAAATCGAATTCTTCAAAGCTTTGTGCGTTGCCTTTTATTTGATTTTCAAGTGTTTGTGTCCTTCAGCTGCTTTGTCTTTTTTTTTTTTTTCCTGTCGACCTCTTTTCTTTTTCAGGAAGAGGGAAGGAGGCGGTTAACCACTGAAAACGTCTTATACAACTCTTTTTTTTTTTTTTTTTTTAGAGCTCCAGGGTTAATGCGTGCAGTATATTGTACATACATTTCGTATTCTTTAACGAATCACGTGTCACACGTTCCGCTGTAGTCACGAAGGACTCGTGTGTCCGAGACAGAGACTGAATAGTGCATTATTACAATACAGGCTTTTCTAATCAAAGTTACAGCTGATTCAACTTTCATAATAACAGCATGATCATTTTCAGCATGCATAAGAAGGTGACCTTGTTGCCATGCGACACAGACATGGAATCCAGGAAAAGAAAAACCTGATGGAAGCTAAAGTCATTTTAATTTATAGACAACCAGATGAGTTTTCTCATGCGAAACGAACCCTAAACCTAACCCTAACCCTAACCCTAAAGCTAACCCTGACCCTAAAGCTAGCCCTGACCCTAAAGCTAGCCCTGACCCTAAAGCTAACCCTGACCATAAAGCTAACCCTAATCCTAAAGCTAACCCTGACCCTAAAGCTAACCCTAACCCTAAAGCTAACCCTGACCCTAAAGCTAACTCTGACCCTAAAGCTAAACCTAATCCTAAAGCTAACCCTGACCCTAAAGCTAACCCTGACCCTAAAGCTAACCCTGACCCTAAAGCTAACCCTAATCCTAAAGCTAACCCTAATCCTAAAGCTAACCCTGACCCTAAAGCTAACTCTGACCCTAAAGCTAAACCTAATCCTAAAGCTAACCCTGACCCTAAAGCTAACCCTGACCCTAAAGCTAGCCCTGACTCTAAAGCTAACCCTGACCCTAAAGCTAACCTTTACCCTAAAGCTAACCCTTACCCTAAAGCTAACCCTGACCATAAAGCTAACCCTAATCCTAAAGCTAGCCCTGACCCTAAAGCTAACCCTAATCCTAAAGCTAACCCTGACCCTAAAGCTAACCCTAATCCTAAAGCTAACCCTGACCCTAAAGCTAACCCTGACCCTAAAGCTAGCCCTGACCCTAAAGCTAACCCTAATCCTAAAGCTAACCCTGACCCTAAAGCTAGCCCTGACCCTAAAGCTAACCCTGACCCTAAAGCTAGCCCTGACCCTAAAGCTAACCTTTACCCTAAAGCTAGCCCTGACTCTAAAGCTAACCCTGACCCTAAAGCTAACCTTTACCCTAAAGCTAACCCTTACCCTAAAGCTAACCCTGACCCTAAAGCTAGCCCTGACCCTAAAGCTAGCCCTGACCCTAAAGCTAACCCTTACCCTAAAGCTAACCCTGACCCTAAAGCTAACCCTTACCCTAAAGCTAGCCCTGACCCTAAAGCTAACCCTGACCCTAAAGCTAGCCCTGACCCTAAAGCTAACCCTAATCCTAAAGCTAACCCTGACCCTAAAGCTAACCCTGACCCTAAAGCTAGCCCTGACCCTAAAGCTAACCCTGACCCTAAAGCTAGCCCTGACCCTAAAGCTAACCCTGACCCTAAAGCTAGTCCTGACCCTAAAGCTAGCCCTGACCCTAAAGCTAGCCCTGACCCTAAAGCTAACCCTGACCCTAAAGCTAACCCTGACCCTAATGCTAACCCTTAGCCTAACCCTTAACCTAACCCTAACCCTTAGCCTAACCCATGGTCTTCCAGTTGTCCCACAGGGGGAAACTAAGATTCTATGAACCTCAGAAAGGGGTTGAAGTTAATTAAAGGTGTTGGGGAGGTGAAACATGACGTGAAGTTATTGTCTATTACTGTATATATTTTTTTCAATCCTGGGACGTATCCAGAAAGCCACGTCGAGGCTAGGAGGAAGTCTCGGCACTTTAGTGGAAGATTACAGACAAGCAGCTGTCTCTTTTTATTTTTTTTTGTCTTTTGAAAGGATTAGTGAAGGTGAATCATGCTGCAATCTGAGCCTGGACTTGAGCTAAGGAGGTAGGGGGAGATAAGGTCAGTTTTGATTTGGTTGAGGACGACACGGTTTGGATAATAATAACAGTGATGGAGGAATGTAAGTGCGGGTCAGCGGTCGTGCAAAAGTGAACAGCATGACGGACGAGTGTTCCTACCGGGCCACGCGTTCCTTTTGACCGTGAGCGAGCGGGGAACAAGGAAGTGGCGCTTCCCGCTTATTTTTCCCACACGAAAGAAGGACGCCGGGATATGATTGGTCCGTAATCTGAGCGCAGGATCGCATGCTCCATTGACAGATTCCGGTAAGTTAGCGACTGTGACCTTGTTTGCTAATGACGCAGGGACACTCAGGGCTCCAAATGTCCCGATGTCAGCATGGATCCTCAACTACATCAGTCCAGTTCGTAATAGGTCTCGATGAGAGATGTGGGCGGGGCTGTTTTCTCTTTTCATTTCCTACGTTCTGTGTCATTCTAGGATCTTTCTAGATTGTTCTGTTGTCATACCTGTCACCGTTCCGCCTCGTTCTAGATGAATCTAGGCAATTTTAGGTCATGCGAAGTCGCTCTAGATCCTTGTAGGCCGTTCTGGATCATGCAGGTCATTCCTGGACATTCTATTTTAGAGCATTCGAAGTACTTCTAGATCAATCTGGATCGTTACTGGACATTGTGGGTCATTTGAAAGAATTCGACCCCATTCTAGATCATTCAAGATAAACGTATGGCGTTCTAGGTTATTCTGCGTAATGCTCGATCGTTCTGGCTTGTGCGAAGGGAATTCTAGATCTTTCTATGCCATGATTATTCTGTATAATTCTAGCATTTTACATTCCTATTCTTCTTATTATTATTATTATTAATATTAATATTATTCGAATAAGTAATTCTAGATCATTCTGCGCCGGTTATTTTGTGTCATTATCTGTGTTATTATATGTTTATACCCTTCTTCTTTAGACAGATCTCTGTTATTGTACGTTCTCGGACGTTCTGTGCGGTCACACCGGTCAAAGGTCACCTGATGTGTAGTGTGACTCTCTGCTAATGAATGCTGAGTAACTCCTTATAAGTGGCTGAAGCTCCAGCGGCTAGCGTTCAGCCCGCTACGTAGCGAACGAAGTGTGTGTCCTTTTTACACGGCGTGTATCAAACTCTGTGTAAAACTCCAGATCCGACGCGCGTGTTGTCGCGGTTCGAGCTCGGGGCAGCATTGCAAATTGTGGCATTTGAAAATGGCACAGTTCATTTCGGCAAAACATGCTCGCGAAAAGAAAAGAAAAAAGACAAGAAAAACAAGAAAGAAAGAAACGCCAGCCTTCAACCTGACTAGCACGAGTGACCGGAGTGGCCTTTTCTAGGACGACTTGGTCTCGTTCCTCCATTAGAGAAACAAGAGGGTAAATAAGAAAACACATTCGTGTCTCTGAGCCATCGACAGCGACGCTTCGGCAGCCCGGCCGAGCGTAATATAATAAATTAAGTTTTTAACATAGCCTGTGGGCGAAAAATCCTGACCGTGTTTGCAGAAAGAAAAGAAAGAAAGGGGGGAAAAAAGTCCACACTGGCTTTAAATGAGCGGCCAAATGCAAATGACTCGCTTGTGAAATTACATCCTCTGGCAACTCTGTAAGAATAACTCTAACACACACACACACGAACATAAAGGAGGAGGAGGGGGGGGGGATCAATTCACCCAGAAACGCAAGCACATTGCTAAATCTAAATCAGAGGAAGCGCTAAAGCAGGACTGGCTGAATTTGCATAATTACATGTTTTTCCTGCTCGAACTCGTCAGCGTTGACTGATGAGGTGTACCTGCGCAGGTAAAGCACCAAACTCCAGAGGCGCTGTGACCTATTTGGCGCCAGAGACGACATTTTACTCGGCCCTTAATACGGTATAGTTAGTGTCTGTGTGCGCGGCGTGGTTGTGGGGCGTATCTGAAGACGTTATGTTAATTTACTGCTCGGGATCACGTACGCGGCTTACCGGCCTTCTTCTTTCCGCAGGGTGTACCGTCTCGTCTGTGTGTGTGTGTGTGTGTGTGTGTGTGTGTGTGTCAGACTTCTGCCACTGTGCAGTGTACGGTATACGCTAATACCCAGAAACCTGCGAGGTTTATAATCCAGCTCAGTGGGAATGAGAAACCTCCGCGCCGTGACGCAGGAAACCACGTCAGTCGGATCCCTTTAACCACGCGTTAAACGGGAGGATCGTCCCCGTGCGAGGGCATCGAGACTGAATGAATAATCCGTCTTGAGATTAGAATTCGGGAGGGGATCGGACCGGGCGTGCGACTGACACAGGAGCGCCGTCATTGCTTTTACGTCATATCATCGGCGTGTGTCGTTCTAGATTCTTCTAGATCGTTCTGGCCCCTGTGGCGCCCTCAAGATCATTTTACTGGACGTCGTTCTCCAGCAGGTCGTTATGTAGATCACCTGGATCTCCACTGATCGTTCTAGATCGTTCTACTACAAACCCCCCTGGGTCATTCTAGATTTGGTGATCAGTCTTGAGTTGTCTGGATCGTTCCTCTGTAAATGAGCAGATCGCTCCACCGGATCACGCTCGGTCAGCGGTCGCCGACCCTCTCCTCAACAACGCCTTCGTAAGGCAGCGATTAGATGGTCAGGTGGGCACCGTTATGGTCTCAGGAAGGTAGAACTCCAGGAACAGGGTTGGTGAGCGCTGAATCAGGTCGTTTTAGGCTGTTCCAGGTCATTCGAGATCACTCTATGCTGCCTGGGTCTGGGCTTAGAGGCCATCAGTGTCAGGCGATGTGCATCTTTACGCTGTACTCATTGATGTGTGTTGTAATTCTGTAGATAAGGAGGTGTGGCCTCGTGGGCGGGGCTACGACGTGGGCGAGGTGGAGCTCAGAGGTCGGCTCCTCCAGGTCATTCCACCCAGCAGCTTCTGGAGGTTCAGTATGTCTCTGCAGCATCCAGAGTACATCCGATTTAACGTCACGCACACACACACTGCACTGCTGGGCATCTACGGCCGGAGGAACACTCCGCCCACACACACACAGGTATGTACACACACACAAACCCACAAACACACACAGGTATGTACACACACATAACCACACAGTTATGCACTCACGCACACACACACACACACACACACAGTTTAGGAGCCAGGATTGGGTGTTTGGCTCAGAGTTGTGCATCGTCTCCGTATCATTTCTTAATCCCGATAATTGGCGCAGTGTTCTGTGTTCCTAATGATTTGGCACCGGGCGAGTTCCACTCGTTAATTAAAGCTCGTTAGCAGCGATATCTTCCAGATGAACCATTCACATTGTTAAGGAAATTATAGACGTGCATAATTCAATTCTAAGGTCCTCGCTGCGCTTTGCTTTTTCTGGGGACGTGTGTGTGTGTGTGTGTGTGTGTGTGTGTGTGTGTGATTGTATATGTGGGCGGAGGAAATGCAAGAGGAGCGGATAATTAGTGCCTGTTAATGAAGTGGGTTCTGCATCTAAGTGTGTGTGTGTGTGTGTGTGTGTGTGTGTGTGTGTGTGTGAGACTAAGATAGAGATGTTATTACATGCACCCACACCAAGTGTGTGTGTGTGTGTGTGTGTGTGAGTGTGTGTGTGTGTGTGTGTGTGTGTGTTTGTTGAATTTCAACGATCGCAGTTTGACCCTCCCATATGCTCAGGCATATGTTTATGTAACCAAACACTCAGAGAGTGTGTGGGTGACAGAGAGGTTCTGCACACACACACACACACACACACACACACACACACATACACACACACACACACACAGTGTGTCAGAGGGTCAGTAATGAAATTCAACCAGAATGATTGTCATAACACACACTCCTGCCTATTAATTAGAAAGAGAACTAGAGCTACTGATGGAAGACATAAATGTCCTGTGTGTGTGTGTGTGT
Organism: Ictalurus punctatus; assembly: GCF_001660625.3. NCBI lineage: Eukaryota > Metazoa > Chordata > Actinopteri > Siluriformes > Ictaluridae > Ictalurus > Ictalurus punctatus. The sequence goes on from NC_030443.2 coordinate 1,093,599, forward strand.
GTGTGTGTGTGTGTGTGTGTGTGTGGGTGTGTGAGTCTGTGTGTGTGTGTGTGTGTGTGTGTGTGTGTGTGGGTGTGTGAGTCTGTGTGTGTGTGCGTACTTCGGCCTTAATTCTTCCTGAGTATATGAGGCTCTGTTTAAACAGAGATAAAGAGAGTTGTGGACTGAGACAGGTAGTAAGAGGTAGTTATAGAGACAGACAGGTAGAGAGAGAGACAGGTAGAGAGAGAGAGAGAGACAGATGTCGAGAGATAAAGGTAGAGAGAGAGAGAGAGTTGGGTATAAAGTGCGATGTAGAAGGAAATGTGTGAGAATGTGTGTGTGTGTGTGTGTGTGCAGTTTGATTTCGTGAAACTGCTGGATGGGAAGCTGCAGCAGGATGGACGGGGCGTTGCCACGGCGACGGTGTTCATGGAGTACCTGGACACGGGGACGTGGCACATCGGTGTTTACAATGACGGCAGAAAACCGGAGCAGGTGAAGGTGCAGAGTACGGCTGTAGGTGAGAGAGCACACACACACACACACACACACACACACACACACACACACACACTATGGGAGAAAATCTTAGGGCTGTCTGGGGCAGAAGTGTCTGATCTGTTCCTGTGAAGTGCTGGTGTGACTGAGGGGCGTCGGTCAGACCAGAATGTGTGACCCGGTATTGGTACTCAGAGGGTGTAAGGGGTCTCGCTTGTACAGGTGGCGAGGTGGTACTGTAGAACCTTGGGTCTCAGACTGGGGTCCAGGAACATTGTTCTGCCTCTCTCCGTTTATAACCAAGCTTCCTGGTCAGTGTGAAGAGGTGGAATCAGTCTTACTTACCAGCTGTCAGCTTTCTCTGCGCCGCCTCTGTCGATGATCCAGCCGGATCGCGCGGGAGATCAATCGCTCTATCGAGTTCTCGTGATCTTGATAAGGTGGATCACCCACGATGCCCTTGGTGGATCTATTATAAAGTCATTAGCGCTGCTTTTCCATTACACCGACTCTCAATGTCAAGTGTGCAGAGCTCAGTTCTGAAATCTGTCATACCGTGCCCCCAAAACCCTGTGGAATTTACATGGATACAAACCGCAAGCGTATTGCACCGCGGCTCCCGGCGCTGACGGGCCCGTCAGGAGCGACGGCTGGTGAGAACAAGAACGACGGGGATCCGAGTCCCGATGCTAGGCGACCCGTCGCACCACGCGCGAGACGACGCGGCGTAAACCGGGGACCCGATGGTCCCGCTGTCCGCGAGGATCCGAGTCTCCTCAGGCCCCGTGTCGGTATCCGCGCCGCGTGCCTGCCGGATCGACTCGGGCGCGGCGCTGGAGAGCTATCGTTGTAATTGCTCTCGTCAAACTTCCTGGAGGAGTCCCCGGGTCGTCGAGCTGCAGTTCTGCAATTTTCTCTTTCCGCTCTCGACTCAGTCACGCTGTCAAGGAGTCCGTCTGAGTGAGCTCAATTGCAGAGAGCGCTGGAGCGCAGGGAGCGGGTGTAAGTAGACTTTATTCAAACAAAATGTCTCCACGAGGACAGAACTCGGACGCGTGAGGCGAGGTGAACTCAGCAGAAATACACCCGCCGACGCACACGGACAGGAAGTGCCGAAGGAAGTCCTCCGGAGTCCGCTCGGTCATTACGGCGAGACAGCCGCGAGGTGATGTTTACAGATTCTCACTTCGCCGTGAGCGTTAGCGTGGTTGCTAACTACATCGTGTAGGATGTGGTATTATGATGTATGATGTTAATGACATCAAAGGCTTTGAGAGAGATTTATTACGCGAGAATCCTCCGCGTTCAGTCGAACCTACAGTGTTCTCCTTTTCTCACTTCTTTCCTCACCTGCCTTTTTCCGGACCTGTCTCGCCCAATACCTGTCTCTCTCTCCTACTGTCCTGCTCGTTTTCTCTCCTTTCGTACACATTTCCTTCTCTTACCTGTCGCTCTCGGATTCCTGTCGGCGTGTCCAAATAATATCTCAGTGTGTCTAAATATGTCTCTGTACCTGTTTCATTTTCTACCTGTCTCTATGTGTGTCTCTTTCCTGTCTATTTCCATACCTGTCTCTCTCTATATATACCACCCCCCCCAAGTGTCTCAGTTTCTACCTGTCTAAGTATCTCAATACCCATCTCTTTCATTTCCTGTCTAATTCCTTGCCTGTCTATCATCATACCTGTCTCTCTCTCTGTCTGTCTATTTCTATACCTGTCTCTCTCTCTATACCAGTCTCCCTCTAATGTCTCTCTCTCTCTCTTACTTCGGCGTGTCCTCATACCTCCACACGTCTCTCCCGACCTCTCTCTTTCTCTTCTTATCTCTCTATGAGTCTCTCTCTATGTGTCTCTCTCTATGTGTCTCTCTCTCTCTGTGTCTCTCTCTCCACCCGTTGCCTAATTATTCTCTTTGGACCTGTCTTTCTCTCGATATACCTGTCTCCTGTCTCTCACTTTATGTCCGTTATTATCTCCGTTTGTAGCTATGCTCTGGATCATTTCCTCTCTCTATACCTGTCTCGCTCTATTTCTCATTCCTTCTGTCTACACCTGTCTGTCTCTACACACCTGTCTGCCTCTACACACCTGTCTGTCTCTACACACCTGTCTGTCTCTCTGTACTGACGTGTCCCTCTGCCCCAGTCTCTTCCTCTACCTTCCTCTGTCAGATGCACTACAGTGTATGTGTGTGTGTGTGTGTGTGTGTGTGTGTGTGTGTGAGCAGTAACGAGTCCTGATCCTGTCGTGTGTGTCGTGCGGTGTTCCGTCGCATCGTTATACCGACAACTTTCAATTACACACATCTACACAAACACACCGTCCCGTCACTTTCCCTATCAATACTGCACACGCTCAAAAGACTCGGTCACCTACACACTCTTCCACTGCTGTGTCTCATCTTTTCCTTTACACACACACACACACACACACACACACACACACACACACACACACAGAGAGATAACACAGTTCGCAAGCCATCACAGCAAAAACTATTTTCGTAATCGAAAGCAATGCTTCAGTGATGTGCAACGGAAAAGCTGACCTACACACACTTCTGTATAATGCACAGGCTCCAATATAACGCATACACTCTTATAAACACACACACACACACACACACACACACACACACACACACACACACTAAAGTGGGTAGACTGTAATGTTCTTTGCCAAATTCAAATTCAAGGATGTTGCAAACATTTTTTCGACAACACTTTTACTAGATGTTGTACTTGTTGACCTTGTGTGTGTGTGTGTGTGTGTGTGTGTGTGTGTGTGTGTGTGTGTGTGTGTGTGTTCAGAAATGAGCGACGGTTGTTCCACGAACTGTAACGGGAACGGAGAGTGTGTTTCGGGTCATTGTCACTGTTTCACCGGTTTCCTTGGGCCAGACTGTTCAAAAGGTACACACACACACACGCACACACACACACACACACACACACACACACACACACACACACACACACAGATAAAACACATCGACTTTACAACCTGACAGTGCTAAACACACTTGCACTCAAAAACATGCATACAACACACACCAAACCAACACTGTGTGTGTGTGTGTGTGTGTGTGTGTGTTTCAGACTCATGCCCGGTGTTGTGTAGCGGTAATGGCGAGTATGATAAGGGTGTGTGTGTGTGTCATGCCGGATGGAAGGGAGCAGAGTGTGAAGTGGAGGATGGACAGTGTATCGATCCCACCTGCTCCAACAATGGAGAGTGTGTCGACGGAGTGTGTGTTTGTGCGCTAGCCTTTAAAGGCAACAACTGTGAGGAAGGTAGGTGAGCAGCGCACACACACACACACACACACACACACTCTTTTTTCTTTCTGGCTCTTTCCTTATCCCCTAGCATGCACACACTGTGACACTTCTGCCTAGAGGGAACTAAATGAACTGTAACTGTGTGTGTGTGTGTGTGTGTGTGTGTGTGTGTGCGTATTGCAGTGGACTGCATCGACCCCACATGTTCAGGTCGAGGTGTGTGTGTCCGTGGGGAGTGTGTATGTTCTGCTGGATGGGGTGGAGAGATGTGTGAGAATCCTCTCCCGGCCTGTAAGGAGCAGTGCTCGAGACACGGGACGTACCATTCCGAAACAGGGGTGTGTGAGTGTGAGCAGGGCTGGACCGGAACCGACTGCTCTACAGGTTAGACACACACACACACACACACACACACACACACACACAGGGTACCTTGTAACGGGGAATTTTCCAGTTGTAATAACGACATTTCCACTTCAGGACGTTGGACATTTGGAGTGGGGAAGAACGTGGAAGATGGTTGGGGGTGGAGTTCAGTCTGGGAAAAGATTTAGGGCTGGACGCTGCCGCTTGAGTCACACCTCCAGGGTGGAGGGGTTGATTCCTGCCTCCCCGCTGTGTGTTTGCATGTTCTCCCCGTGCTTCAGGGGTTTCCTGTGGGGACTCCGGTGTCCTCCGCCAGTCCAAAGACGTGCACTGTAGGCTGATCGGCATGTCTAGAATTGTCCGTAGTGTGTGACTGGTGTGTGTGTGTGTGTGTGATTGTGCTCTGCGATGAGTTGGTACCCCATCCAGGGCATCCCCCGGCCTCGTGCCCCGAGTCCCCTGGGACAGGCTCCAGGTCCCCGTGACCTGTAGGATAAGCGCTACGGAACAGCGGATGGACTCTGGGGAGCTCGGCGTCGAATCGGGTCGAAGTCCCACATCTAAAGTTTCTGACCTTGAGCTCCTTAGGCAGAACATTTCTAGTCTAAAGTTCCCGGTCTGTGAACGCGAGGCTAAAGATGTTGGGTTAAAGTTCCCGGTCTAAGTTCCTCAGTAAGTAAAAGCTAACGGTCAGGAGGACGCTGGAGCGCAGGAAGCCTCTGCTGCTTTATTTCTCGACTCTTTGTGGACGTGGTTTTGAACGGGAGATCTGCAGCGACGTGACCGAGCGTGATCAGAAGAGCTTTTCCAGACTGAAATGTGCTGACGCGATTACTATCGACTTTAAAAACTTCACTTTCCCCTTAAAACAGGTTTGTGAAATTGATTTTGCTGTAAGACGATGCGGCGGATGTCATTGATCAGTGATTAGATATGACGAGGTGCGTATCGACCCGCGATCACGTGTAACGCGGTACGTATCGATGCGGAACGATATTCAGAGAGACGGGGAAAGGGACGAGGACGGAAACGAAGAGACGGCTTCCGGCGATCCGGCCGACTTTCCGCCGAGCCTGGATTCATAAATCATTCGAACTGCCGGAGCACAAACACGGTGATTTATGAACACGAGCCTCGTGGAAAGTGTTGCCTCATTATATAAATATATATGATTGATTTTCCATCAGGACAATAAAGAGAAGGATAACCAGAGAGAAGAGGAAGAAGGAGAGAGAGAGGGACGACATGATCGAGTAGAACCACATCAGCATATTTTGTAGGTTTTAAAATTCTAATATTGTGATTAAATAAGATGAATATTTTAACGTGTACGGCGTGGCTGCGCTGCGATTGGACGGCCGAACAAGCTCGAGGCACCTGATAGGCCACCGGCTGCCGCGAGTACGTTATTATTCATCTGGAGCTCATTAAATTCACGAGTATGTGGATATTAAAAATGATTTCACTGCTCGTTTCGCTATACAGCCCCCTCGGAAACTACTGGAACGGCGAGGACAGTGCTGTTCA
>NC_030443.2:1104254-1106754 GCF_001660625.3 Ictalurus punctatus
GGTAGCTCTGAGGGTAACTATGAGGTAAATCTGAGGGTAACTATGTGGTAAATCTGAGGTAGCTCTGAGGGTAACTATGAGGTAAATCTGAGGTAGCTCTGAGGGTAACAATGTGGTAAATCTGAGGTAGCTCTGAGGGTAACTATGTGGTAAATCTGAGGTAGTTCTGAGGGTAACTATGAGGTAAATCTGAGGTAGCTCTGAGGGTAACTATGTGGTAAATCTGAGGTAGCTCTGAGGGTAACTATGAGGTAAATCTGAGGTAGCTCTGAGGGTAACTATGTGGTAAATTTGAGGTAGCTCTGAGGGTAACTATGTGGTAAATCTGAGGTAGCTCTGAGGGTAACTATGAGGTAAATCTGAGGGTAACTATGTGGTAAATCTGAGGTAGCCCTGAGGGTAACTATGAGGTAAATCTGAGGTAGCTCTGAGGGTAACTATATGGTAAATCTGAGGTAGCTCTGAGGGTAACTATGTGGTAAATCTGAGGTAGCTCTGAGGGTAACTATGAGGTAAATCTGAGGGTAACTATGTGGTAAATCTGAGGTAGCTCTGAGGGTAACTATGAGGTAAATCTGAGGTAGCTCTGAGGATAACTATATGGTAAATCTGAGGTAGCTCTGAGGGTAACTATGTGGTAAATCTGAGGTAACTCTGAGGGTAAATATGAGGTAAATCTGAGGTAGCTCTGAGGGTAACTATGAGGTAAATCTGAGGTAGCTCTGAGGGTAACTATGAGGTAAATCTGAGGTAGCTCTGAGGGTAACTATGAGGTAAATCTGAGGTAGCTCTGAGGGTAACTATGAGGTAAATCTGAGGTAGCTCTGCGGGTAACTATGTGGTAAATCTGAGGTAGCTCTGAGGGTAACTATGTGGTAAATCTGAGGTAGCTCTGAGGGAAACTATGAGGTAAATCTGAGGTAGCTCTGAGGGTAACTATGTGGTAAATCTGAGGTAGCTCTGAGGGAAACTATGAGGTAAATCTGAGGTAGCTCTGAGGGTAACTATGTGGTAAATCTGAGGTAATTCTGAGGGTAACTATGTGGTAAATCTGAGGTAGCTCTGAGGGTAACTATGTGGTAAATCTGAGGTAGCTCTGAGGGAAACTATGAGGTAAATCTGTGGTAGCTCTGAGGGTAACTATGTGGTAAATCTGAGGTAGCTCTGAGGGTAACTATGTGGTAAATCTGAGGTAGCTCTGAGGGTAACTATGTGGTAAATCTGAGGTAGCTCTGAGGAAAACTATGAGGTAAATCTGTGGTAGCTCTGAGGGTAACTATGAGATAAATCTGAGGTAGCTCTGAGGGTAACTATGTGGTAAATCTGAGGTAGCTCTGAGGGTAACTATGAATTAAATCTGAGGTAGCTCTGAGGGTAACTATGAGGTAAATCTGAGGTAGCTCTGCGGGTAACTATGAGGTAAATCTGAGGTAGCTCTGAGGGTAACTATGCGGTAAATCTGAGGTAGCTCTGAGGGTAACTATGTGGTAAATCTGAGGTAGCTCTGATTGTAACTATGTGGTAAATCTGAGGTAGCTCTGAGGGTAACTATGAGATAAATCTGAGGTAGCTCTGAGGGTAACTATGTGGTAAATCTGAGGTAGCTCTGAGGGTAACTATGAATTAAATCTGAGGTAGCTCTGAGGGTAACTATGAGGTAAATCTGAGGTAGCTCTGAGGGTAACTATGAGGTAAATCTGAGGTAGCTCTGAGGGTAACTATGAGGTAAATCTGAGGAAGATCTGAGGGTAACTATGAGGTAAATCTGAGGTAGCTCTGAGGGTAACTATGCGGTAAATCTGAGGTAGCTCTGAGGGTAACTATGTGGTAAATCTGAGGTAGCTCTGAGGGTAACTATGAGGTAAATCTGAGGTAGCTCTGAGGGTAACTATGTGGTAAATCTGAGGTAGCTCTGAGGGTAACTATGAGGTAAATCTGAGGTAGCTCTGAGGGTAACTATGTGGTAAATTTGAGGTAGCTCTGAGGGAAACTATGAGGTAAATCTGAGGTAGCTCTGAGGGTAACTATGAGGTAAATCTGAGGTAGCTCTGAGGGTAACTATGAGGTAAATCTGAGGTAACTATGAGGTAAATCTGATGTAGCTCTGAGGGTAACTGAGGTAAATCTGATGTAGCTCTGAGGTAACACTCGGGTAACTCTGAAGTGATTGTGTGGTAACGGTCTCTTTCCAGCCATGTGTGTGTGATCAGAGGTCGAGTGTTTGCGCCTGATGGAACTCCACTGGTTGGTGTGAACATCACATTTCAGCAGAAACCAGAATACGGTTTCACACTCAGCCGGCAAGACGGCAGGTAACACACACACACACACACACACACACACAAATACACAAACATATACAAAACACATTAGGGCACACATAGAGTAGTTAAGTTCTCTAAATGATTGAGTGTGTGTGTGTGCGTGTGTGCTTTTGCTGTAGTTTCGACCTCATGGCTGTAGGGGGTGCATCCGTGACCCTGCTTTTCCAGCGAGTGCC
>NC_030443.2:1114254-1141754 GCF_001660625.3 Ictalurus punctatus
CTCCTCCTCGTCCTCCTCTTCCTCCGCTCGTCTGTTTGAGATTCCCTCGGTCTCTCAGCAGGAGCTCTACGTTTTTGCGGCTAACGGTTCGCACCTGCACACGCGCTCTCTTGTCACCGGACACTTCCTGTACAACTTCAGCTACACGGGGCCGGGGCTCCTCAACTCCGTTACGGCCGCCGCCCCTGCCGGCGGAGTGGTCGCTGTACGGCGGGACTCCAATGGTGCACCGCTCTGGTTGGTTGTCCCCGGTGGGCGTGTCTACTGGCTGACCATTAGCAGTGTGGGAATCCTGAGGAGAGTCTCCGCCCTAGCACATGAGCTGGCTCTGCTCAGTTACCACGGCAACACAGGACTACTGGCAACCAAGAGCGATGAGAATGCCTGGACCACTGTCTATGAGTGAGGGGTCTATCTACCTATCTGTCTATCTATCTACCTATTTATCTCTATCTGTCTATCTATCTATCTGTCTATCTATCCGTCTTTCTATCTACCTATCTGTCTATCTATCTACCTATCTATCTATCCGTCTATCTATCCATCTATCTATCTATCTATCTATCTATCTATCTATCCGTCTGTCTATCTATCTACCTATCTATCTATCTGTCTATCTATCCATCTGTCTATCTATCTACCTATCTATCTATCCGTCTGTCTATCTATCTAACTATCTATCTATCTGTCTATCTATCCATCTGTCTATATATCTACCTATCTATCTATCCATCTGTCTATCTATCTACCTATCTATCTATCCGTCTGTCTATCTATCTACCTATCTATCTATCCGTCTATCTATCTACCTATCTATCTATCCGTCTGTCTATCTATCTAACTATCTATCTATCAGTCTGTCTATCTAACTATCTATCTATCTGTCTATCTATCTATCTGTCTATCTATCCGTCTGTCTATCTATCTACCTATCTATCTATCCGTCTATCTATCTATCTGTCTATCTCTCTGTCTATCTCTATCTACCTATCTGTCTGTCTCTCTGTCTATCTATCTCTATCTATCTGTCTGTCTCACTTTTTTCCTCTCTTTTCCCCTGTCTCTCTCTCTCTCTCTGTCTCTCTCTCTCTCTCTCTCTCTCTGTGTCTCTCGCTCTCTCTCTCTCTCTCTCTCTCTCTCTGTCTCTCTCTCTCTCTGTCTGTCTCTCTCTATCTGTCTGTCTCGCTCTCTCTCTCTCTCTGTCTCTCTCTCTCTCTCTCTCTCTCTCTCTCTCTCTGTCTCTCTCTCTCTCTCTCTGTCTCTCTCTCTCTCTCTCTCTCTGTCTGTCTCTCTCGCTCCCTCTCTCTCTCTCTCTCTCTCTCTCTGTGTGTCTCTCGCTCTCTCTCTCTCTCTGTCTCTCTCTCTCTCTGTCTCTCTCTCTCTCTCTGTCTCTCTCTCTCTCTCTCTCTCTGTCTCTCTCTCTCTCTCTCTGTCTCTCTCTATCTCTCTGTCTGTCTCGCTCTCTCTCTCTGTCTGTCTGTCTCTCTGTCTCTCTCGCTCTCTCTCTCTGTCTGTCTGTCTCTCTCTCTCTCTCTCTCTCTCTCTCTCTGTCGTGTTGTTTTTTTTCTCCTCTCTTTGTGTGTGACTGAATTGACTCACAGCAAGTGTTTATCAGCTATGCTCTACTTCGACACAGTGTGTGTGTGTGTGTGTGTGTGTGTGTGTGTGTGTGTGTGTGTGTATGCGTGTGTGTGAGCGCGTGTGTGTATAAAGTGTTTGCGTGTGCGTTTTCATGGCCGAGGCGAATTCCACTTCTGAATCCAGTGTGAAAATGTCAGGAGCTCTTTACCTCTCTCTCTCTCTCTCTCTTTTGATTGGCTCGGTGACCTTTCTTACACCATTCACACACTCTCACACACTTACACACACTCACTCTCTCGCTCTCTCTTACACAAACACACACACACACACACGCAGCTTTGCTGCATTCAGGGATTATGGGATTATGGTTGTCTCTATGAGCTGTAACGCCACACTGCCCTCTAGTTGTGAAAAACAGACCACAGTTTAAGCTGCAGATCTTTTCTATATGAAGGATCAAAGGGCAGTGGGCGTGTCTTTGAGTGGGATTGATGGGCATGTCCTTGAGTAGGACAGATGGGCGTGTCTTTGAGTAGGACAGATGGGCGTGTCTTCGAGTGGGACAGGTGGGCGTGCCTTTGAGTGGGACAGATGGGCGTGTCTGAGTGGGACAGATGGGCGTGTCTGAGTGGGACAGATGGGTGTGTCTTTGAGTGGGACAGATGGGCGTGTCTTCGAGTAGGACAGGTGGGCATGTCTGAGTAGGACAGATGGGTGTGTCTTCGAGTAGGACAGGTGGGCGTGTCTTCGAGTAGGACAGGTGGGCGTGTCTTTGAGTAGGACAGGTGGGCATGTCTTTGAGTAGGACAGGTGGGCATGTCTTTGAGTAGGACAGGTGGGTGTGTCTTTGAGTGGGACAGATGGGCGTGTCTGAGTGGGACAGATGGGCGTGTCTTCGAGTAGGACAGGTGGGCGTGTCTTTGAGTAGGACAGATGGGTGTGTCTGAGTGGGACAGATGGGCATGTCTTTGAGTAGGACAGGTGGGTGTGTCTGAGTGGGACAGATGGGCGTGTCTTTGTGTAGGACAGATGGGCGTGTCTTTGAGTAGGACAGATGGGTGTGTCTGAGTGGGACAGGTGGGCATGTCTTTGAGTAGGACAGGTGGGTGTGTCTGAGTGGGACAGATGGGCGTGTCTTTGAGTAGGACAGGTGGGTATATCTTTGAGTAGGACAGATGGGCGTGTCTTTGAGTAGGACAGATGGGTGTGTCTGAGTGGGACAGGTGGGCGTGTCTTTGAGTAGGACAGGTGTGTATATCTTTGAGTAGGACAGATGGGTGTGTCTGAGTGGGACAGATGGGCGTGTCTTTGAGTAGGACAGGTGGGTGTATTCCAATAGAAAGCAAACACACTTCATTTCTTTGCACAGGTATGACATCGACGGTCACCTGATCAATGTGACCTTGCCGACGGGAGAGGTCAGTGGTTACCATGGCACTATGGAGAGGTCAGTAAGGGTGGAGTGCACTTCAAACCGAGGGCACTTCGCGACCATGACTAACCACTCCGAGGACAGCACGGCGTACACTCTGCGACAAGGTGTGTGTGTGTGCATGTGTGTGCATGTGTGTGTCTGTGTCTGTGTGTGTGTGTGTGTGTGTGTGTGTAATCAAAGTGTAAAAAATTATCGGATCATTCTTCACTATAGCTAAACACGGCCAGATATTTTCCCATGATGCACCCCAGATTTAAAATGGGCGGAGCTTGTAGGTAACAGACTGAAGCCTCTTTCTCACTCCGTAGGTCATGCGACGAGTGTGTACCGCGTGAGTGGAGACGGCTCTCTGTCTGCGACCTACTCCAGCGGAATGGACGTCACCCTCAGCACCGAGCCCAACATGGGAGCGGGGCCGTTGCCGGGGCTGTTGCCGGGGGCGATCCACCCCACAGTGGGCAGGTGCAACATCACACTGCCGGGAGAACAGAGCTCGAGTCTGATCGAGTGGAGGCAGAGGCGAGAGCAGAGCCGAGGGAACTACAGCGTGTACGAACGCAGGCTGCGGGTAACATACACACACACACACACACACAATATTTTAATTATGAATTCTTTTCTATATACACATTTGTAAAAAGTAGATTTGATGAATAGGTCCGAGGTTGTGATGAAATTGTCCGCAGCGGTCTCTCAGAGTGAGACAGGTGACGTGGTTTGCCTTGAGAAAGCTGTGAGACAGACGTGTAACGAGCTGCTCGTCGTCTCCGTCTGTCCCGTCTCAGGCTCACAACAGGAACGTGCTCTCCATAGACTACAACCAGGCGAGCCGCGTGGGGAAGATCTACGACGATCACCGCAAGTTCACGCTGCGCGTTCAGTACGACGAGCACGGCCTCCCGGTGCTCTGGACCCCCAGCAAATACAGCGAAGTGAAGGTGGGCTACACCACCGCGGGCCTCGTCTCCGTCATCCAGAGGGGGAACTGGAGCGAACGCAGGGACTACGACAACGGCAGGCTCGTCAGCCGCACCTGGACCAACGGCAACACCTGGAGCTACACCTTTATGGACAAGGTAAGGGTTTACAGTACCGGTTTACCGTACATCCGGATATTTATAATCATCTCGTAGAAGAAAAAAAAACAACAACGCTGTTCGGGCAGCCTGTCAATCATAAACCTCATTTAACCTCGAACTTTCACATCAGCTTTAAACACTTATAAACATTAACGCATAAACTGAGCTAGCTTTTGTGCAAATTGTAAATATCCAGTAGAAAATATACTTCATTTTAAACTGTATTGAAAATAGCTCGTTTCAAAAAATCTTCATTTTAAAAATATTTGTAAACACCTAATAAAAAAGGATTAATTTTACATTTTTAATGTAAATGCATAATTACAATCCAAATTCATACATTTGCTGTAAATACCCAATAAAAACAACCCGTCTTATAATTGGTTTTAAATGCCTAATAACAAACTAGTAGCTAACATTAACGCACTAAAAAACGACCTATGAGACGATTGTGTTCTCTCTCTCTCTCTCTCTCTCTCTCTCTCTCTCTCTCTCGCAGTCCATCCAGCTGTCGCTTCAGAGTCAGCGTCGCTACACGTTCGAGTTCGATCAGATGGACCACCTCCTGTCCGTCACTCTGCCCAGCATGGTGAAACACGGCCTGCAGACCGCGCTCTCCATCGGCTACTACCGCAACACCTACACGCCCCCTGATGGCCCCGCCCACTCTGTTGTTCAGGACCACACCCACGACGGACGCCTCCTGCAGACGCTGTATCTCGGGTCGGGCAGGCGTGTCGCGTACAGATACGGCCGAGCGGCGCGACTCAGCGAGGTCCTTTACGACTCCACGGTCGTCAGCTTCACCTATGACGAGGCCTCGGGGGCTCTGAAGACCATCCACCTGATGCAGGAAGGCTTCGTGTGTACGATACGATACAGGCAGACGGGTGAGCGCTCGATATCAATAACATGTACGCAAATAGACGTCCTAGCTGTGATTGAATGGAAACGTCCGATCGATTATACATTTTTTTGCCTGAGATAATAAAAATGTTTGATTGGAACCACATTAACAAGAGCGAGAAGATCCAGTTAATAACCGCCGCTAACTTCCTTAGCGAGCTAGCAAAGCAAATGTGCAGTTTTATCGACATAAATCATCATTTTAGCTGGCATGGCTAGCTGTTAGCCACATTAGCAGTTATTTCAATAATAAACAATCGACTCATTTGAATTTGACATGAAACGACCACAGTACGTGAACAGTGACACGCCCCTAACGCCAGCAAGAAGGCTGAAGGAAACTCCACAAATCACTCACGCGGGCCGGAGCCACTAGCATCTGTTCGTGTTAGCCACATTAGCATTTTGAGGGTGTGATGTTCCTCTACGCTGCGGGTTTGCTTCATATTTACTGCGTCTCCGAGACGAGCGCTGATTTAAGAGCCACATAATTTTTCATTAGCGTGTAAAAGGGAAAATCTGTTCCTGGATCCGTGGCCTTGTGCTGACATTAGCAACATCCGCGAGCGGCAAAGCTGATAAATCATCGGAATTGCTAATGTGGCTAATCATTTCTTCGTTTTCACCTTTTTATGCTAATTTGAATTTGCATTAGTAATACAAAGCACCGAGGGGTGGCTAAAGAAACATTTTTACATCCAAAGTCATCGTTTCCTCTTTGCTGAGGTGGACTAATTGTTGTGTGAATAATCCCACAAATCAGTCATGATAGCTGGCGTTACCTACCTGGAGATTTTCTTAACTGTTAGCCACGTTAGCATTTTTATTTTTTTTAATATTTTATATATTTATATACGACGTTCTCTGCTACCTTTTCTTTCTCGCAGGTCCGTTGGTGGGAAGGCAGATCTACCGTTTCAGCGAGGAGGGTTTGGTGAACGCACGCTTCGACTACAGCTACAACAACTTCCGTGTCACTAGCATGCAGGCTATGATCAACGAGACGCCGCTGCCCATTGACCTCTACCGCTACGTGGACGTGTCGGGACGTATCGAGCAGTTCGGCAAGTTCAGCGTGATCAGCTATGACCTGAACCAAGTGATTACCACGCACGACATGAAGCACACCAAGATCTACAACCCTAACGGGCAGCTCATCGAGGTCCAGTACGAGATCCTAAAGTCTATAGCCTTCTGGATGACGCTGCAGTACGACGGGGCAGGACGCGTCAGCGCATGCGACGTCCGCGTGGGCGTCGACGCTAACGTCACTCGCCACGCTTACCGTTACGACCCCGACAGCCAGCTGGCGTCGGTTTCCGTTGACGACCGCCCCATGTGGCGCTACGGCTACGACCTGAACGGGAATATTAATCTGCTGAGTCACGGCGACGTTAACGTTAACGGCCGGCTAACGCCGATACGCTACGATCTTAGGGATCGCATCACGCGCCTCGGAGATGTCCAGTACCGCGCAGACGAAGACGGATTCCTGCGCTCACGTGGCAACCTTGTGTTCCGTTACAGCGCTAACGGTCACCTGCAGGGGGCGCTAGACCGTCAAACAGGCCGGCGCGTTTCGCACCGATACGACGGGCTCGGAAGACGCGTTTTCACCCAAACGAGCGACGGGACACGGATTCAGTTCTTCTATGCCGACCTGACCGAACCGACGCGCGTCACGCATCTTTACGATCATGGCGCGTCCGAGATCACGTCGCTCTACTATGACCTGCAGGGCCATCTGATCGCTATGGAGATGAGCAGCGGCGAGGAGTTTTACGTGGCGTGCGACGTGGCAGGGACGCCGCTCGCCATCTTCAGCAGCCGAGGCACCGTGGTCAAAGAGGTCCGCTACACGCCGTACGGAGACGTCTATCGCGACTCGAACCCGGCCTTCACGCTGCCTTTCGGGTTCCACGGAGGGCTCTATGACCCCCTGACCCGGCTCGTCCGCATCGGGCGCCGCGACTACGACACGGTCGCTGGGAGATGGACGACACCCAATCACGACCTGTGGGCGGAGCTGAGCGAAGACCCTAAACCGTTCAACCTGTACAACTTCATGAACAACAACCCGTTCGGCAGCGCGCAGGACGTCACCAAGTTCACGACAGGTGAGAGGTGAAAGGCGCTCGTGCTCGTTTCCCAGGAGCGTTCGGTCTTTAGAAGACATTCTTGAGTTTTCTGCTGGTTGCCATGGTTTCCATGTTAGCTCCTAGAAGGTTAGTCTGTTAACGAGCTAAACAAGTTCACCTGTGATGATGATTATTACTTTAGAGGCATCCATAGTACCATAAGTCTTGGACTTGCCATTCTGTGAGTTTAATAAATTCAAATGAGAATTAAAATGTTTGTGTGTGTGTGTGCGCAGATGTTAGCAGCTGGCTGCAGCTGTTTGGCTTCCAGCTCCATAACGTCGTTCCCGGCTTTCCCACACTGCCCGTGGAGAAAACCCAACACACGTATGAGATGATGAACACACAGGCACGAACACACAGCTGGGAACCGAGCAAGGTCTGATGGGAAATATGCAAAATATGCTTGAAAATATGACATGAAAATAATGTTATGTAATGTACATAATGTATTGAATACGCTTTGTCTCTCTCTCTCTCTCTCTCTCTCTCTCTCTCTCCGTCTCTCTCTCCCCAGGTCGTCCTGGGAGTTCAGTGCGAGCTTCAGAAGCGTCTTCAGAGCTTCATCTCGTTGGACCGCCTCCCCATGAGCTCGGCAAACGGGAAGCCGGGAAGCAGGCATGCGCTCCGTCCCCGCTTCTCCGCCCTCTCCTCCATCTTCGGTAAAGGTGTGAAGTTCGCGATCCACGATGGTGTTGTTGCGACAGAGATCGTGGGAGTGGCTAGCGAGGACGGCCGCCGCGTGGCCTCACTCCTGAAAGGTGCCGTCTACTTGAGCGATCTCCACTTCACCATCGCCGGACGAGACACGCACTACTTCTGCAAGGCCAGCTCGCTCGAGGCAGACCTCGCCGTAGTCGGGGTAGGGGGCGGGGCCAGAGTGCTGGAGAATGGCGTCAACGTTTCGGTGTCGCAGATGAGCGCGGTAATGGGCGGAGAGACGCGGCGGTTCGCCGAAATCGTCCTCCAGCAGGGGGCGCTGAGCCTGCACGTGCGCTACGGGGCAACGCCGGACGAGGAACGAGTGCGAGTGATCGAGTCCGCGCGGGCGAGGGCGGTGCGGGGGGCGTGGCTGATGGAGCAGAGGCGGGTGCGGGAGGGAGAAGGCGGAGTCAAAGCGTGGACCGAGAAAGAGAAGGAGGAGCTTCTTTCGGAGGGCCGCGTCACGGGTTACGACGGATTTTACATCCTACCTGTCGAACAGCATCCTGAGCTCGCTGATAGTCCGTTTAACGTACAGCTAATCAGACAGACTGACGCCGGGCGTAGGTAACACACACACACACACACACACACTTTCACAGCTTACTTTCCAGGATGTTGCCAAGACGAAATCAAGAAAGACTTCGTTGACTCTGATGTGATCGAATGATGCGTATCATTGCGTTATTTAAGGAAGTGCCCTGTTTGCAAGCTTTACATTTTATTCTTTTTTTTGTGTTAATGTTTTAATTGTGACGCAAAAAGCCTTCAGTTTTCACCCAAAAGGCCTCTGCTTTCGTTATTCTCTGCGGTCAAAAGACAAGAAAACCGGCCCTTGTGAATATCCGGAATATCCTACGGTCTTTTTCCAAAAAAACAAAAACAAAAAAAAACCCAGCGAGTGATGAGTGCTACTTTACATATAAACGAGCTCTGTGGCTGAAATGCTGATCTCCGGTTTAAACAGACGTTACGTGGACCGAGGACTGAAACTTCGGAAAACTCGAGGACGTTCTCCTGAAAAATCGTCACCTTTCGGCAGCCTCGGATGACGCCTTTCTAACGGACTCCTTGGATCGGAAGCGTCACATATCACACGTTCCACGCGGCCCGACGGCGTTCTCTCACTGCGGTGGCCTTCTAGAAACATCCGTTCAAACTTTTCAACCGCATTCCGGAATCCAGTACTTACACGACTTTCCGGAATCTCCTGTTTAAAAGGAACTGCAGAATCGTCTACTTGCATCGCAATCCCGGATCTGTTTTTGCCGTTGTTGGTTTAATTTTTGATTTTTTTTTAATTCAGGATGTTTAAATTGCACGCCAGAATGTTTTTTTTAAAAAAAAATATATATATATATATATAAACGGCATTCCATATTTTTTAGTTTTGTTTAAATGGCATTCCAGAATCCTGTTTTGTTTTATTTATTTATTTATTTATTTAGTTTGGGGTCGGATTGTCGTTCTGTTTGATCTTTTTTTTTTTAACGCGACTGTGTAATCATCTGCTTAGGTGGCTTTCCAAAACGATCGACTTTAGTAGCGTTCCTTCCGACGATCCTTCGTTCCGGAACAATCTACTTAACCGGCAAATCCGGAATCTTGCGTATAAGTGGGGTTTCTCTAACGTCCTGTTTAAATGGCTGCCAGGATTTATGTCGCTTAAGTTTATAAAGAATACCGGCATAACGTCCTTTCTTTCTTGATTTTTCCCGGAATCTTCGGTTCAACGTTCAGCGTTCCGTCACGTTGGAAGCGTAAAGAATAAGAAAAAAAAACTCCGTTTAAATGGAATTTCAGAACGGTCCCCATAAAAAAGGGAATTCTGGAGTCTCTTGTTTAAATCGTGTTCCCGGACTTTTTCTGGAATCTTCTACTGAAATGGGAATTCTGGAATCTTCTTTTTGGACACCATGCCGGGAATCTTTCGTTTAAATGGCATGCTGAGTGTGTTTCCTGACTCTGGTTTGATTGTGCGCCTAATCCGCAAACCATCTCGCGCTTTTCCACCGCAAAAGAACCGGTTCACAAACGAGCCAGCAAACTCAGTTTGGACTGGAGCTGAGGAACCAGTGGTATCACATGCAAGGGGTGTGGCAGGGGGAGGTGGGTGGGGGGGGTTCATTTCGCCGCCATGACAACAATCCCAAACAAACCAACTCGCCTTGTTAACAGGACCGGATATCGGAAACGAGCAGAGAGGAATGTTTTCAAGATTAATTTTTTTGTGGGGGAAACCCCCCCCCCTCCCCCCACTAAGAGTGAAATTAACGGTCCACGGAAGAAGCAAGCGCTCGACAACTAACTGAACACAACTGAATATTTTAACATCGACGCTACTGCTAACAAAACTTCGTTTGAGCAGCTATATGTTAAAAAATAATAATAAAAACAATGAAGTGTTGACGTTGTCTATCTCTGTGCTGTGTATAGAAGCTGAATGCCCGATGGTCAAATGTGTTCTCTAATCCAGAAGTAAAACAAGATATTAAGTTAAACAAACCACGTGACCTTTCACATTTCTTCTTATTGTTATCATTTTTATTATTTTTTTTTTTTTACAATTTATTTAGTAAAAACCCGTGCCATTTTACAGTACACCTTTGTTCTGAAAACTTGTTGAAACACAGACTGGTTTGTAAAAAGCCAACACGGAGTCCACGTGCACGTGGGTCTAAAGGGGGAAAAAAAACAACAACAAGTGCCGACGGTTTCGCTTAAAAGATTAAAGAGTAAAAACGGTACTGAATTCTGTTTCGTGAGAAATAAATAAATAAATAAAAAACCGTACGAGGGCTGGCCCGAATAACTGGAATACTCCAGTGTTTGTTTGTTATGTTTATTATTCATTTCTTCGCCGTGTTTGTTCGAATTGCGAGTATTTCGGGATTGAACTGAACGTCCGGGTAGACGGTCATGTAAAACCTAAATCGTGTGCTAGTTTATAACTGTTGATCAAAGAGTCAGCCTAATGCAAAAAATAAAAAATAACGTATAAAATAATCTTACCCCGATTTTATTTTAATCGTATTTTATTTGTCATTGCTGCACAGCTACTGAAACGAAATGGCTCGACTCTTATGCTGTAGGACAGTTTTTAAGGACCCAGAAACCCAGGTTTTTGTCCGATGCAGTATTGTGGCTTATTATTAACGATCTGTTTGCACGGTAATAAGAAAAAAAAATTGTTGCAAAGATTTATTTCACTCTATTTCATTTGTATTATCATAACTATACACTATTAATACGCCTAATAATAATATGTAGTTGTTTAAATTTTCTTATTCGAGAATACCAGTTAATTTTTTATTTATTTATTTATTATTTTTTTTTTTTAATGTAAAATGGTTTTCGGGCCAGCCTTAAGTCTTAAGTCGTGCAAATAAACCAGACATCTAAACATCTCTGAAAGAAAATCTCTGAAACTGTAATTGAGTCTCCACCAGGGGGCGCCGTGGTGTCTCGTGTTGGACTCGGTTACGTTGCGATGAAATAATGACATGAAACAGGTTCATGTGAACGTTGTAGGAAACCCAACCCAACACAACACAACATGGCGAGGTGTGTTACTGAGATGCCTGTTCAGATTACAATCTGAGGACTTCAGCACGTTTTGTGCCTTTTTCAGCGCTAATGGAAAACGAGAGCTAGAACAAAGTCGTGCATCACAGACACACGTATACACACGCACATGGTGTGTATCAGTGTTAGTTGTATGTTTTAAAAATTCTGTAGAGCAGAATAACAGCATTTGCACCACTGATACAGAAGCGGTCCCCATAAAACACTTAAGCCCGGAAGTGTGTTTACTTTCGGGATTTGAATCTTATGGATCCGGATCGAATTTTGTTCTTTTCCAGAATCAGTTTTAGCACAAAAGTTCAACAGTGGGTGGTGAGGTGAGCTTTAACAGCGTGCACGAGTTCTGTTTACAAGGCCAGATGTTTATGGTGTGATAGTTCTTACCAGTGTACAGTAAGTTATTAATACCCAAGGACCCAAGGACGACGTGCACAGCCAGCGAATTCGAGTGCGGGATACACACAACTCATATTAACATGCCCTATAATATCGGCGAAGGAATGCTTTGGAACGTTCTATCTCCATCCTTATGAGTGTATACAATAAATGTAAATGTTTTTAAGAAGCACGAGCGTTTCCGAACATCGCTTTGTTTGACTAGCTTTTAAACTCTTCGGCAGCCGGGACTTTTGATAAATAAATATACGACGTTTCACGCTGTTCGGTTTCTGTGTTTCTTTGGAAAAGGTTTGAAAGAACGTGTTTTAAACAGTCCTAACGTTACGAAGATGATGTTTCGGGGACAGAAAGGGTTCTGCACCTGAATATATTGGATATTTTGAGGGGAAAAAAACCAAACAAAAATGATAATTGTATTGCTGTGAAGATTAAAATGAGTTATATTCTACAATAAAAGGCTTTATTTTGTCTGTTTCGGGTGTACAATATACAACGATAATTAAATATCATTAACATTAAAAAACAATCAAGTTTTTCAAGAAAAAGATTTCCCTCTGAACTGGTTTTAATTCTTTATAATGTTTATTATGATGGCTTTTACATACAGTTTATCAAAGAAAAATATTCTCTCGTAGAATTATTTAAAAATGGAATCTAAATAAAAGCAAAACTTGTAGAAAATAGTTTAAAAAATAAATAGCTGCCAAAAAAAAAAAAAAAAAGGAAATTCTCCTTGGAAAAGTTTTACATTTGATCGTGACGTAACGTGGAGAGATTTCTACATTTACGGTGAATAAATCATAAATAAATGCATTTTCTTTAAAACAACAAAACATGTTATTGATCAGATCATCGTGGGTTTCTGTGATTACGTGTTAACGGGGGATGTGTTTCCGGGGCAGAGGACGAGGTTTCGTGCATGGCTCAAGATAATTATTCACAGGAAACAGCAGCGGCATGGTGATGCCCTGGTTCGGCTCCTTGTACACAGCCAGAAGGTTTTGGACATTTCGGAAGAGTCGCTCTTTCACCCCAGACGTCACCTGCACAAAACAGAGCACGAACTATCAATACGTGTGAGGGTAATTATTATTTATTTATGTGTCCGTATTATATTATATTATATTATATTATATTATCAATTGAGCAGAAAGTTTCTATCTAACTGGAACCTAAACTAGGAACCTTAGGAAGTTGTGTCGTTTTTATTTACGTGAATTGTTTTGACATTTTGTAAGTTATAGTCACACAGTGAAGGTCTTAGCTGCGCAAGGAGAGCGACGTGGACTGTAAACATCTGTCATGTGATCACACCCACGCGTGTACTTTCGCAGGTTCTGAAACTGAGGCGTATATCAAAAAGCAGATAGTTCCCCCCGCACACATGGCCTATAAAGGTCGGTTCGTACACGCCGTAAGGTATGAAACACGCCGTGTTGTGTTGTTAGAGTAAATTAATTAAAAGCGCACATCCCCAAGTGTTTATTAAAGAATGAAGCGTTGCGCTTTTTATACTTTTATAGTTACACGTAACGTCTGTATTATATCCTGTAGCAACTACTATAAAGGAACCGTTTTCTTCACAGCTTTTCGTCCAGCCTAATGAGGTTCCATGGTTGCCTTGTTCTGACGGACAAGTTCAATTAATAAAACCTAATAAAAGGCTCATGAATTATTATCGAGCTAACGACCTTGATAAATGACCTACATGCTAATTAGATTTATGGCCCACTCTTTGGAAAAAATGTTTAGTAGCAGGTTTAAACCCTTTACGAAATCCACAGGACCCTTAAAGAGCTTTATAAATAAGGGTAGAGACATACAGGTATTAAAATGGAGTTGAAGACATGTCAAGCGTTCCTTTCCTTTGGGAAAAAAACTAAACAAAAGAAAACTGCACAAGACAAAGGTGTGAAAACTTGATAGTCGGTTCTATCGAGCGCATCGACACTCCATCTCGTACCTCCATTTTCCACACTTTGCCCTCGACATGGAAGAGCCTGTAGGTGTACACAAACTGATGACACCTGCAGAGGAAACAAAAAAAAAACAGAACATCTCAAATGTATTTGAATCATGGAAAAGGACGAAAGAGAAGTCATCAGTCTCAGTGGTCATCATTTTGACATAAACAGTTTCACATCTACATCACATCTATTTCCATTTGCTACAAAATGATTATCTGGTCCCTTGGATAGGTACTGTATGTTAGAGCAAGAGCAAATAACAACAAAGAAATACAGGAAAAGGGGGATCTGATCTTCGTGACCAGATTTGGGAACCGCTGGTATAGATTAGTGGCAGGGCTCGCTCTTTCCCCTCGAGGGAACTTGTGTTTTGGCATAAACCAGCTGGACGGAAGCTGGGGTCAGAGTGCCAGGTCAGTTGTTGGAGGAATTGACAGTTCAGGACATTGCTTAAGGGCCCAACAGAGGCAGAATGACAGCACTGGGATTTGAACTCTCAGCCTTACAGTCAGTGGTTCAGAACCTTAACAATTGAACTGCCCATTCACAAATCCCTGAACGCGTCCCGGGACTGTCAGAAAGTCACTGTTGTTCCTCGGGTGAGTCACTTAGCTCTCATCTACTTGCTCAGTTCTGTTCTTGGACAGGATTGTGATTCAATTATAAGTTTCTGTTAAAGAAATAAATATAAATCTGGAAGATACTTGGATCTGAACTTTGCAGGACATTTGGTTCTATTCCGATGGTATAAAACCAGTATTGAACTTTGGTTCTGGTGACCACATGCACTACATCTTTTTTTGTGTGTGTGTTTCCTACTGTAAGACACCCATGTCAATGCATGAAAGGCCTTTGTGACTCCCTGGGTATGTCAGAGAAAGGGAAATAACAAAATCTGCATTGAAATGGTTAACCCAAGACCAGGGTTGGGAGATATAAGGTTAGAAGAGGAGCAGAGCAAGCTCTTTGGTTACATTTCAACACTAATGAGCAGGAGATATATTTTAAATATCCCAAAAGGGCAAATCGTGTTTTGGCATCACCCAACTGGAAGGCAGTGGGATCCAATTGCAAGGTCCGTTGTTGTAAAGCATCCTTGGAGGAATTGACAAATCCAGGTCGTTGCTTAAGGGCCGAGCGAGACTTGAACACTCAGCGATGCAATGAGTGGATCACAAGGTTCATCAAGCTATCATTGCCTGAATAAAAGTCTTGTATCTAAACTTCTGTAGGACAGTTAGCTTCATGTTATTGGTGTAGGAATCTTTCCCACTCTAACACACCCACGTTTGGTGTTGTCTGTTATGAGTGACAAATCTTTCATAGGCCACTGTAAAGAGTGGGAAGGCCCAACTGCATCCATTTGCTTTGTCAAATCAAACTCAGAGATTTGCTTTAATTAAGACGGCAGGAGCAACTGACTTTGAGTACAAAATCAAGAAACGTCTGAATGTGTGGCGTCCAGAAATATTGTTGAATTGCGCTCCAAATGGCCATTACGTCCAACCTGACTAGTGGAATGAGAATAAAACACTAGGACCAGGGGTTAGGAAGCAGTTGTGAAAATCTTCCAGATGAAACACTGAGTTGCCCAGCAGAATTTATTATAAGATGTGAATTTTTTTCCCCTAACATGCAAGATCAGATCATTGGTAAGTATTACAAGTCTGATGCAGAAGTCAAAATCAAAAGTGAGAACAATGTCACATGAGGATTTGCTGCTCAGATTCAACTGAAAAGTCAGTGTCAGTGTTTTGGCTTTCATTGGCGGTGTTTTGATTAGTCCTGGAAATCAGGACGTGCTACGAGGTGTAAAATTAGTCCACAGTAAATTTCCATTACTGCATTCAGTCAGCGCTTATCTGCAGTGTGACTGAACTGAGTTGATGTGAGGCTCTCTGAAAATCCTGGTGTTCGAACTCCTCAACATAATAACATTGTAAATTCAATGAAGGTCACACCACTCAGAAGAAAATAAGGTGAAATAGGACGAAAATGTGTGCAGAAATACACACATGATTGTTTTTTTCATAGTAGCATACTTACTATAACACAATACAAGTCTCAATTTCTCCATAAAAGGTGTGGATTTTTAAGGTACTTCAATGTTAAACCCTGTGTTAGAGATGCTAACATGGATATCTTTTGTTTTCTTCTGATAGTAGACATTTTAAAATGGCCTGGATGGCAGAAAAGAGAAAACTGTATATTCGTTTATGTTGGTGCTTTCCCGTGCTTCGGATAATATAATGGAATACAATAATATAAACTGATGATAATATAAGATAAACTTTATGATTAAAACACGATATCACTAGGCATTTGTAGCCAAGTTTACTAGCCACATTTTGCCATTTTAGCCAATGTTAGCTGTTATTAGCCAGGTTTAGTAGCCATTTTTAGCAAACACTACTAGACATTTGAGTTAAAATTGCTAGTTATTTTTAGCCAGATTTACTAGCTATTCTTAATACATTTCTCTGACCATTTCAAGCTAATTTTCAAGCTATTTTCTTTTATTACATTTTCCTAGCCATTTTTAGCCAATATTACTACTAATTCCTCAGTATACAATTAAAATTCCTTATTAAGTAGGTACCATTTCTTTTGAAGTGAACTCTGTATTAGTGGTGGTGGTGGTGGTGGTTGTGGTGGTGGATGGATTGTCGTTTTTTTATGTTTTGACATCATTACTTCTTTGAATTGGCTAAATTTAGAGTGAGCGTAACTTACTAAAGTCTATAGAGGAAACTGTGAATCATAACCCTTACAGGAATGTTTCAGAGTAGAAACTAAATTTTATTTTTATTTCTTATGTAGAGATCTGTACAATGTTGAGATTTTTTTGTTTGTTTTAATTATTATTATTCTAACGGACATATAGACTACAAGTTACTATTAGTTGCAATGTACACTCTCTGTCCCAAGTAATAACAATAAAAAGAAATGATAAATCTAGAACCGTACCAGGTTCTTCAGTCCTCCTTGTAGACAGGGTTCCAAGTAGAACCACTTTAGGTGTTTGTTTGTTTTTTTTAGGTTTACTGTTGTTGTAATAATAATAATGAATATACAATACTGTGCAAAATTCATAGACACTGTTGCTTGAAAGTTTGTGAACCCTTTAGAATTTTCTATATTTTTGCATTAAAAAAAAAAAAATCTTTATCCTCGTGAAATTAGATAAAGAGAACCCAATTAAACAAATGAGACAAAATTATACTTGGTCATTTATTTATTGAGGAAAATGATCCAGTATTACAGATCTGTGAGGGGTAAAAGTATGTGCACCTCTAGGATTATCAGTTAATCTGAAAGTGAGATTAGAGTCAGGTGTTTTCAGTCAGTGAGATGATGATCAGGTGTGAGTGAGTGTTTTATTTAAAGATCAGGGATCTATTAAGAGTCGGATCTTCACAACACGTGTTCGTGGAAGTGTATCACGGCACGAATAAAGGAGATACCTGAGGACCTCAGAAAAATGTTCATCAGAATGGAAAAGGTCACAAAACCATTTCCTAAAGAGTTTGGACTCCACCAATGCACAGTCAGACAGATTGTGTAGAAATGGAGGGAATTCAAGACTTTCCAACATCGTTTCAACATTAACCAGAAACGTTTAGTTGCAGTTACCGCTGCACAAGGGGGTCAGAGCCGATACCGAAAGCAAAGGTTCGCATACTTTTGCCACTCACAGATATGTAATATTGTATCCTTTTCCTCAATAAATAAATGACCAAGCATAATATTTCAGTCTCATCTGTTTAATCGGGTTCTCTTTATCTACTTTTAAGGACTTTCACGCGCCGCTGTATTTTTCATTCAAATTTTTCAGGAGATGTTTTTCTGACTTTTCATTTGAGTGTTTATTTTTTTTATGACTATTTTACGACTTATTGAGTCAGTACGGAGGGGGAAAAGAAAACATTTTCGATTTCCAAACATTACTTGTTCGACAAAAAAAAGTCAGTAAAGGAAGTTCCATCTTAGACATCACGACATTTCAGAAAAAAAAAAAAAAAAACAAACAAACCATGGGCTGCTGAAGTGAGTGTGACGGTCAAAGTCTTCGGAAGGACTGTGTGTTATGATGCTCAGTAAAACCTGCGAGCCGATGTCCTTATAAAACAGCACAGAGTGTTCCCGGGACTATTGGTGCATTTTACATAAAAACATTCAATTTTCATTCTTTCTGAAGTCACTTTTGCTTTACAGCATTTTATTTATTTTTTTTTTTGCTCGTGCTGAAGACTTTTGTACACTGCTATTTGTTGTGATTTTGATGTCTACGCAGTTATTTGTTTGTTTTATATATATTTATATATATATATATATATATATATATATATATATATATATATATATATATATATATATATATATATATTATTATTATTGCTTTTTTTCCATTTTGTAATTTTTCCGAAGATGCCACAATACAAATTGAAAGTTATGTTAATCTGTCATTGATTTTAAAATCTTTCATTTATTTATTTTTAAATTGAATGTAAACGTTCCTGAAAGATTCTGGAATTGAGAGATGGAGAGAAACTGGAGCACAGACTTCAAAACCGCCGGTCATTTAGAATCTTTTTAATAAAAGTGAATAAAAAGGGTACGTACAGGACGCAGATGCAGTAGGAACCTGGGATGGTCTCGCTGTCTCTGATCAGGAAGCTTCCGTCTCGGCCGGTCGCCCCCAAAATTCTCTCAGCTTGCTCTTTACTGATTGCCCCGTGGTACATCGCTAACTGTTCCATCCTTATTGCGCTATAAACCTCAACCTCTCTCATATGCACTCACACAAACACACACACACACACACACACACACACACACACTTGGCTAATCTCACAAAAGATAACTTAAGTGTGCTGTTATAAATACTCCGTGCCTCGTCTTAGTAGATGTTGTCGTAAATGAGGACATAAGTGCTAATCAATTTAGAAGTGATACAGAAATCAGGAAGGCATATATTCACACACACACACACACACACACACACACACACACACACACACACACACAGGAAGTAGCCGCTTGTCTTTGGAATCAACTTCTTCAGCATCTGCTGCCTATTAACCACAGACCACAAACAGCTCTAAAGCAGGCTAGCATTCACTTTATATACTCCATTAACGCGGCATAAATAAACATTTCTCATAAAGAGATGCTAAGTAACTACAGGACTCGCATCTGTGTGAACTAGCATTGAGATTCGGCTACGTTCTACTCTGTTCATGGAAATATAATATCGCTGTATTCCCTATACGATAAAATAATACAGAAATAAGCATTCCTGACAGTTCTGGTTTGCTAGTGAGAACCCATGGAAGCTAGGTTAGCAGTCAGCGCTAAGCGTTACAATAATCACAGTGTGCTTTTAGGCATGCGGAGTATTTTCTTCCTAACTGATCGACACGCCTGAGAGAAATATTGGCCTTAAACACAGTCCTGTCTGGGTTTTTTTGTTTGTTTGTTTGTTTGTTTTGTTTGGGGGGTTTGTCTCTCTCTGTGTCTTCACAGTGTTTATATTAGAAGTGGACCAGCTGCTTCCTAGCTAGCTAAACTCTTAACCTTATTTTGTAGTTGCCTAGTAACAGTGTGCTCTTAGTATGCAAAGTGTGCTCACCACTTTAACCACTTGAACAGAGTGATTTCACAAAAATATGAAAATCAGTTCGATAGAGGAGATGAAAGTGTGTGTGTGTGTGTGTGTGTGTGTGTGTGTGTGTGTGTGTGTGTGTGTGTGTTCCTTTAATGGGACACAGTATAATACACACTGGCCTGTTTTCACACGTACAAAGATGTTACATTGTGGTATAACTTCAGAATCTGTATTTCAGCTACAAAGTGGGGACAAAAACTCGGCCGCCGCCAGCTTGTTAGCAATAAGCTAGCTAAGCTAACTGTGGTGAGAGATGTACATTTTCCTCCACAGTGAACTGTAAAGTCAGTGTTATAGATTAAACACGTGAATATGTCCGTATGTTGACTGCTCTAAAGCTGACGCTGTGAGC
Organism: Ictalurus punctatus; assembly: GCF_001660625.3. Taxonomy (NCBI): domain Eukaryota; kingdom Metazoa; phylum Chordata; class Actinopteri; order Siluriformes; family Ictaluridae; genus Ictalurus; species Ictalurus punctatus. The sequence continues at coordinate 1,134,067 of NC_030443.2, forward strand.
GGCCATTTTGATTTAACATCCCCGAGTAGGAACTCGGAGTTGAGGAGACCTTGTCTTTGTTTTTTCCCGGTCGTAGGTCGGAAATGAGGAATTACGACCTTCGTTACAATGCAGCATAAGCCAGTTGTTTTCCTGTTATCAACTAGTTCCGAATTTTATAAGAAGTCTAATTGTAAGTTAAATACACGTTATATATAATATCATATTGGCAGAGTATCAGCTGATTATACTTAACCACTCGTAAAATGTGTAAGTTGACTTCACAAAGCAGAGGCTGGAGGTATAAATGTGCTATCAGGGTTAAGCCCCACCCCTTTCTTTCAAAGATTCATTTTTTTAAAACGTCAGTAGAATGTTTTACTTTTGGGAATAGATTATATGCTGTTGTATTTTGGGGGGTTTTTTTTGTTTAACTGACTTGATCGTCAGGTGATTGTGCAGAGTGACACGCCCCCTAAACCACATACGGCATCATGAGCAATGGCTAAAAAAAGCGCATGAATGTGAACAAGGTGATTATTATTGTTGTTGTTGTTATTGTTATTATTATTATCATTATCCATCCATCCATCCATCTTCTACCGCTTACTCCTTTTCAGGGTCGCGGGGAGCCAATCCCATGGAGCATGGGGCACAAGGCGGGGTACACCCCGGACAGGGTGCCAGTCCATCGCAGGGCACACAATCACACACACACTCACACACCTATTCATACTATTATTATTATTATTATTATTATTATTATTATTATTAGGGGACCAAGCACCAAAGGTGTGTAGGCACCATTATGGTTATTCTACCTTTTCTTATTCTTCTGCTTCTGGCTAGGGTGTCTACTGCATCCCATAGAACCTTCTGGTAAAAAGTTGTGAAATTTGGCACACTGTTTGGGAAGCGTCTATGGAACATTCTGACCAAATATATATATATATATATCTCAATGTATAAATAGAAATATGATAAAGATACAAGAATGCAACACATGTTATTCTTGGGAAGATTATAACCCTATATATATAAAACCCATAACCATAACCTAACCCTAAAGCCGACCCCCTTCACTTCCCCCAACGACAGTGCATATGTGTGTGAGGGTGTATGCATGTGTGAAGAGTTGCATGTTTGAGCCATTTCCTCTGCTGCAGCACTGTTTAACCCCTATAGAAACCACTAAAACCAACATGGCTTTTGTTTAGTTTTGTCAGGAGTGGGTTTGGAAAGAAGTTGAATGCTAAGTGTGTTGGAGACACAGGACTTTTCAGATTAAAAAGCGTGCAAAGCGAGGGAGTTGATGTTGATATTAATATTAATGTTCATTTTCAGCTCGTCTCGCATCCTGCAGCTTCACCGTCACCGTGCACTGAAGATTTATTGAACTTCGCTGCAGCCACTTCCTAGATTCATACATATATTTACCCCCTCATAATCCATTAGTTCCAGTCCGCGTGTGCGTGTGCGTGTGCGTGTGCGTGTGCTCACGCACGGCAATTCTTATTTATCTTTCACGGTATGAATCTTTCCATGCGTCTGCTAGATGTTTCAGTGCGCTGAAACCTATTGGTCACGTCGAGTTTCTGTTCGTCAGACGTAAACAAGACGAGCGTTTGGGTTCAGGATGAGATTGATAGGATTATATAAAGAAGTGTACCGAGGTTATAAGATTTACACGGTTATAATGCTGGACTCTGATTGGTCAGAAGGTGTTGATTAATTTTCTAGAACAGCAGCTTTGAAGGTACCGCGGGTTTGTATTAATGCGCTCGTTCTGATACTCTATCGTTTCCATAGTAACCGCTCGTTCACGGTGTACAGCGGACGCTCCTTTTTGCAAAGTAAAGGAGATGCTTATTTTACATTCATGGAAGGAGTCTCCAGTGTCAGAGGTAAAGGAGTTTGCGCTTCTTCATGGGGTTTCTCTGGAACATTTTTTGGGTTTTTGTTTTTTTCTTTGGAGGCTGGTGACGGAACGACTGTTTATTTACACACTTAAGATAAAAAGTAAGTAAAAGACGAGTGAAATTCTGTCACTCGCTAAATCGAGCAGTCGGTTAAAAGGTAGTGCTGTGCGTGATGGAAGGGCGTGGCTAAATAACTCAAATATTAGGTGCGTAATGTATCAAATGGAAGCTATACGTTTTAGCCATGTGTTGCACTGAGGGTGCAGTAAACAAACAAATAAACAAACAAACAAACCGAGTGTGCTGGTGAGAGGAAGGAAGCTGCGACAGGACTGGACCAGGACGTCATTTCAGACTCCAAGCCCGCTTGTACACCCACAACAAATTTTCTGAAACCGCTGACAGCCCTAGGGTTTCTCTGTTCCTAAATTCAATTTATTACACACAGTACGGCCATCCCATAAAAACATAAACAAGCAGCCTAGAGGTAGTGAAGCAGTCCTAATTTATATCCGCGTACACGGGTCTGCCGAGCGTTTAACAAACACCAGGGGTAGCTCTCTACTTCTCTCTCACTGTAAGAGCTACAGGAAACAAAAGACACTGTTTCTGTTGTTGTTGTCGCCATTTTTCATCTTGTTCTTTAATACTGAAAAAGCCTGATATTGAACATGATGTTGCCTTTTATGACTCATAGCTTGGAAACGTGTTGTTGTTGTTGTTGTTGTTGTTGTTGTTAGCTGTATTTGTAATTTCAGCATTTAAAACGGAGCCCATGGAGGGCTCCATAAATGTACAGTGCGTAAATTTTGGATATTTATTGGACACGCAGTAATATAAAATAATAGTGATTAAATAAATAAACACATTTTTAAAAATAAAAATAAAATAAACAGCAGGCAGCAGGCCGAATCCGTCGTCAGGCCCCTGGGAGTTCTCGCGCTGCTCCGGATGGCCGGGCCGGGCCTGAGCTGCGGTGCCGCCTGCAGGAAGGAAGCAGCGTTAGCAGGTTGTGGTTCGGGGACTTTAATGATCCACCTTCCAACACCGTGTGGCGTAAAAGTCTCGGCAGGACCCGAGGAGTCTGAGGACTGGCGGTAGCGGTACCTCATCACTGATTACTTTTCTCCAACAGCACACCAGGAGAGTTTCACTCCTCACGTACTTGTAGGTTGGAAGGACTGGCGTGGTTTTAAGGTCATTGGGCATTTCCCCAAATAAATAAATAAATACATAAATACTGAAACAGAAAGCTGATGGCGTAAAAGAGAAAGTGGTTGAAAAACCACTTCCCATCAAAGTTACTCTCTCTTCCTGTCTCATGTGACCTGGGTTAGGAGCGCATCACTGGAAATTATATAAATATATATTTATACACACACACACACACTGATATAAGATAATGGGAAAGCATATACAAAATATAAAACAACAACAACAACAAAAACAGCAAAAAGACTGTCTTTAATATTCAGGATTACAGGATTAACAGGTGCAGGTGAAGTTAAAGAGAGAGAAATTTAGTACATTTTTCTTTTAATTTTTAAAAAAAATATCCATTAATATGAGTCTGCTCAGATATAGTGTACAACTGAAATGAAATACGTTATAATACTGAATTTACTTGAGAGTGCTAGGATTACTGAGTAAAATTATAGCATTGATTTATGCACACGCGCACACACACACACACACACACACTTTTAGAGGGATTGAGGAAGTTTAAAAAAATAAGTTTCAGGTTAAACACTCGGAGCTGGACTGCATTATGGACCGTGTATTTATGTGTTTGTTTGTTTGTTTGTTTGTTTGTTTGTTTTCAGCCGTCACTGAGAGACAAATCCACTTGTACGTTGTTGAGTGTGTCACATGTTCCACAGAAGAGTGTGAACAATCATCACACTTCCCCAGGAGAACCGTGAACCGTTCCATTTCATACTTCAGCGCTTCGGCTTTATTTGGTCTGAGACACACGTTTGTTGTTTGTTTTTGGTTAATAACAACAACGATGTGACGGACACTGTGTGCAGGAAATCCGATCCCGTCTACATTTCATTACGACGACCGGAAATACAACACGGACGACAAAACTATAAACAGATCTACAACATGTAGCATATTAGTGGTGTTGTTTATTTATTTATTTGTTTGCTTGTTTTTGTTTTTGCTTGTGGAAATATGTTTTAATATTTCGTTTTAATCCTACATTCGCATGCTCAGCTTCTTAGGGTATTTCCGCCTCGTCTTTTATTTGATCCGTGTGCTATTGTCCGGTTTCAATTCATTCCTTTTAGAAAACTTTTTTGTTTTTTATTTATTTTTATTTTTAAAAATTTTTTTATCTTTCATGATTAAAACATGAAAACGTATCATGCGAATGTGTTACGAAACTTTGATGGGTAAAAACTTTATAAAACAAGTGTGCATTATTATTATTATTATTATTATTATTATTATTATTATTATTATTATTCCGCTTAATAGCAAAGATCTTGTTTGTTTATAAGCCAGTAACGAAAGCTGACAGGTTAGTGTTAGTGTGTGTTATGTGTGTAAAATTAAAGGAAAAAGTTGGGAACAAAAGGGTTAATTCCAGGACAAAAAGAAAACACACACACACACACACACAATAAACCTGCCAGCAGATTAGGCAAGAAAAGCAGTCCAGAACATTAAACCCGTCCATAAAACACACAGAGAGGTCTTATCTGCACTGTGTGTGTGTGTGTGTGTGTGCACTAGTCTCGATCAGTGATGTAATGCATTTTGTGCAATGTTTTTTATTTTTTTTATCATTGCTGACATTCTCCGATGATTAGTGGCCCCAGGCACCACACGAGCCGTGAAATCGTCGAGCGCCCGTCTCCGTGATCTCACCCCATCTGCTTTATCTGAGCGCAAGTGCTATACTGCTAACCGTGAATTAGCCCGCGAGCTAGCTAGACGTCGTTCTAACCTACTAAGCAGGCTACGGGAGCGCAGCGTATTTCTGAAGTGCCTTTATCGCGATCTAACGACGAGGTTTTATTGATCGTTACCATGTTAGCGCTATTCCGCGCAACATCTCTTCCCTGAAACACGGTGTGATGCGTGCTAAATGCTAAATAGGTCCATGTTACAGTAATCAAAAACAAACGGTGAAACACTGTGTTCATTTATATATCTCACTACTCAGCGCTCATGTCTTAAATAACTCGTACTTGGCTTCGAGCACACTACATAGGGTTCTAGCTGAAATGGGAACCATCCTGAATCCGGTACAACAGTGCGCTCGTATGACTTTCACATCGGAGAGAGGTCTAGATCTAGATCGTGTGCTATTCTAAACCGATGAGAAGTCCTGCAGTTTGCCCTCCACACCATTAGAGGCCACCATGATGAGTAAAAGACAGGGGGAACTGAAAGCAAGCACAGACATATACATATGCATGCACGTTTCACTAATGTCCTTCTTGGGGGGACAGGAACGAGTCGCAGTTTGTCCTCCAGTGCAGTAGAGGTCGCTGTTTTGTGTTCGTTGTTCGTTTGAGTCCGCTTTGAACTCTTTTGGTGTGTTGTACTGCTTATGCTGTACCGTTGACGTTCCTTGGTGTGTTAGAAGCCTCGGATGTTTGGTGTGGGGTCATAATTACGGTCATTCTTGCTAGCTGACTGGCATATCTGAGGAGAAACGTTGAGAGTTGTGCTTGTTTTCATGTCTGTTGTCACTGTGCTTTAATATAATCGAGGTTAATACCTGTGGATAGCTAGTTAAATCGTTAACCTCAGTCATAAACAACGTCCGCAAGTTCCGTCTGGTTTCGTATATGAATTACAGTTTGTCCTCCAGAGTATCAGAGGCCACTGTATCTTTGGTGTCGCTGAGTTTTCGCGAGAAGGAGCTGATCTGGATGCTGACAGAGTCCCGCTTCTGCTTTCCGATCGTTTGTACTTTCGCCTCCCAGAGGCGACGCAGCTGCTGGCGAAACCGATTCCCCACGAAGCAGTAGAGCAGAGGGTTGATGGCGGAGTTGGCGAAGCCGAGGCAGAGAGCAGGACCCATCGTGGCGCCTATCACCTGCTGGACTTTGCAGCTCCAGTTCACGCCCAGCTCCTGCAACATGCCCATGAAGGACAACGTGTGAAATGGGAACCAGCAGAGGAAGAATGCCGTGATGATGGCGAGTGCAACGACTCGCACACGCTCCAAGCGTGACGAATCAAGTTCCACCAAGTCCGGGGACGTCAGCAGGTGGCACCGGATCCGGCTGTAGCATGTTGCTATGACGATAAATGGGATCAGGAAGCCAAAGGTGTTCTTAGCAAGCGTGAGGATTCCGTGCCAGTGCCTGTTGGGGAAGTTCATCACACAGGCCGTCATGTTGTACTCAACAGAGTGATGCGTGTCCCGGAACACAAACGCCGGGATGGTTGCGAGCGTCGCCAGGACCCAGATCACGGCACACACACACCTGGCATGGAACACAGTCCTGGCGCGGTACACACTCTCGGTGCAATGCGAGTGCAGCGGGTAGACTATGACGCGGTACCGATCGATGCTCATTCCCATGATGAAGTAGATGCTAGCGTAAGTGTTCAGCGAGGTCAAAGAGCCGCACAGCTTGCACATGAACCACCCGAACGGCCAGTCGTAATCCCGGAGGTACTGCATCGCCCAGAACGGAAGACCGATCAGAAACACGAGGTCAGACAGGGCCAGATTTAGCAGGTACGTGTTGGCAACGGTGCACCTCAGTGATTTCTGTCCCAGCACGCAGACTGCCAGCGTGTTCCCGAGGAAACCCAGGATGAAGATCAGAAAGTAAATAACAGGAATGACGGTCTTCTGGTAGTGAGAGTCGGAGGGCGAGAGAAAATCGCACGACTGGTTTGAGGCTTCGTGGAGGGATGTGGGCTTGTCGATTGTGCTCAGGTTGAGGGAGGAGTCCATGGTGATGTCAGAGGGGGTTTTTTCGTACAGAAGTTCACGTTGATTGGGTGGAAATTTCAGTGATCTGAAAAAGACACAAAATAAAGAGACAACGGGTGAAAAAAATGTTTTGGCCAAAGTAAGGAAGTAGATAATTATGTTGAAGGAAAGGGATGGAGGTATCAGGATACTACAAAATGTGCAGTAGGTTCCTTGGAGGAATGTCCTTGATCGGTCTAGTCTATATAAACCACAGATGCTTTCCTGTCGGTACCTTTCGTACACTTTTCTGCTCATAACCATCAGGATCTTGAAGGTTTCAGTCCTTTCACAAGCTTTTCAAAGCAACATTCGGTCAACAAATGGACAGTAGAAGGTTAGGGGTTTTTTTTTTTATGAGTAAACGGGATAATCTTTGCATGTTTGAGGACAGGTTACAAGAAAACATCTGTGGTTAGCCGAGAGGTTACTGAACCTTCGGGGTCCATGAGCGACATTGTACTCCACCCGATCCCTCACACCCACCCGATCATACCTGTCAAGCTGCAGTTCTACAACAAGAGGGCACCCTGCGAAAGCCTCAACCGTGGTAACAACCCTCATCCTGCATTCTTACAGGGCCCCCTGGTGGTCTGGAGGCTGCTAATACTGCTTATAGCTAATACAATCCCAATTCCAAAAAAGCTGGGACGTTGTGTTAAATGTAAATAAAAACAGAACACAATGATTCACGACTCTCAGAAAGCCGTATGTTATTCCCGATACAACGTAGAAAACATATCAAATGTTTAAACTGACGAAACGCCCCATCTTAAGGAAAAAAATAAGGTCAATTTGAATTCGATAGCCGCAACACGTCTCAGAAAATTTGGGACGGGGGC